>NC_060157.1:12446856-12591365 GCF_021292245.1 Micropterus dolomieu
ACTCTGAGGTCCTCCCGTTGGAGGAAGGCTGACCAGCTGCTAGTGTGTTTTGGGTCTCCCAGGGCTGGGCTCCCTGCATCCAAACATACTATTAGCAACTGGATTGTTCAGACTATTTCCCTGGCCTATCAGGTGCGCGGTTTGCCTTCACCTGTGGCTGTGAGGGCTCATTCTACCAGAGGCATGGCGGCCTCTCGAGCCCTCCTTTCCGGGGCCTCTTTGCAGGATGTTTGTTTAGCGGCTGGCTGGGCCACTCCGCACACATTCATTCAGTTTTACAGTCTTGACCTTCCTTCGGCACCTGGCACTTGTGCGCTCTCCTCTTAGTTGTGCCACTTTATTGCACACAGGGGCAGGCGGGGTTTTCGGCACGGTTTAGTGGGTATCTCGTTCCCATAGTGTCGTAACCGACGCAGTTCGAGTTCCCTCGAAGGGGAACGTCTCGGGTTACGTATGTAACCCTGGTTCTCCGAGAAGGGGAACGAGACACTGCGTCGGCCCGCCGCACCTCTCTCCCCGCCTGAAGCGCCTGCTTCATAGTTTAAGCTAATGATGAGTGTGTACAGGTGTGCTTTATACTCCTCCGGTTATTCCGTTACACCTTACCGTTCTAGCAACAAGCCAATAGGATTGGAGTGATTTCATTCACGTTCAGACCTGCTTCTCCTAGAGGCGTTCCCATAGTGTCGTAACCGACGCAGTGTCTCGTACATTAGTTTCTACCACTGGTGCACTTTCAAGGGACAGCTGATTTTGATATCTAATTTAAATTGAAGTCTTGAAACTTAATAGCTGCTTGTTTGTTTGTCTTCATGTTTACCTGGGACCGATCTCACCAAGAAGTCAAATTTTCAGGTGCCTGCAAATGTATGTGGTGAAACTACATCTGATCCTGACTCTGATTCTAAACCAGATTCTGAGGTTTGTCTGCTATGAGAAGCAGAATAAAGGCTCATTTTGTCAGTGAACCCAGAGCATAAAGTCATATTTTACGTCCCAGAGACAGACGGCTTAGTGATGCAGCATGCTGCCATGGAAACCAGAGTTGCCTGTTGTGTTGGCTGTGTCAGAGATCTGCCCTTTTGCCCTGACCCCTTCCCTCGGTGGCGGCACACTTTCCCTGGGGGGATTTCACACACAACATCTGCCCTGTCTTCCAACCCCCAACCCACCCACTCCAAAAGCCAGAGAGCTTCTGGACTGGCTTTTCTCAATAAAGGCCTTCCACACACACCTGCTGAGAGGGTGAGAGGTCATCATCCAACCGGGGACACACTAGCATGACCTGGCGGGGCTCCACCCTGCATCACATTCTTATACAACACAGCAAAGGAGAAAATGTTCTTACACTCACTAAGAAGAATCATAGAGGAAAATACATGCTCTCATCCTGCTTCAAGCTAAAGTCTTTTATTGGAATGTGAATGCTGAGAAAACGTCTGATATGAATTTTCTAAAAAAAAACTAAATCAGGTTCTCAAAACACTTTCCCTTTTCATATTCCCAGGTTGTAGCGTCTGGCTGCTCCGTCATGTGACTACTGAGTGCGGAGGCAGAAGGAGAGGGAGTTCCCGGTGGTTTGCAGTGCTGCCTGCTGCCTCACCAGCCCCTAAAGGAATCACCCAGCCCTCATCAATCTGCCTCCACATTCCACAATAGCTGACAAAGGGACTCCACTCTCTCCGTGGCAGATGGCTTCGCCTTGGGCTGTCCACGCCATGCTCCCATTGTTTAGGCTCTGGGGTTTGATGCAGGGACCTTTGCTCCTCCTCCTTCAGTGTCATAGAAGGATTCTGGGCTTCAGAAGTTGAAATATACCTCTCTGTGTTTGGGTCAAATCATCAAATTATCTGATATTTTAATATGTTTTAATATAAGCTGCACTGTGTGTTGCTAAATGTATTTAACATTTAACTTGGTGTAACATCCAGGTAGGAGACATTTGTGCTCTGACAAAAAGCTGTGATCTCCCTGGATTATCCTGATTCCCACAGGAATAGAGGAGGTAAGCATGCAAACAGCAACAGGCCCCCACAGTTTGCTATCATGCTGGAAGCCATGCTTTCTATTGTCGCCTGCAACCAAGAACCAAATAAAGCAATTTTGAAGAAACATATATAAATACATTTGAAGTAAGGCCGGGCGATACCACAGAATTTGGTTTTGATCCAATACCCAGTAAACCCACGACCAAAATGACTTCTGATTCAGTGATGTAGTAACTAAATACATTTACTCTCAAACTTTACTTGAGATCCATTTTTTGCTACTTTACACTTGTATCTCACTACATTTCAGTGTGTACTTTTTATTCCACTACTACTCTTCATGAATAAAGTATTCCTTAAAGTAAAGTAGTCCTTAAAGTTTAATTCATTCATTCCAAATTGTTAAAATCAGCTCCACCCTTATCAGCCAATGCTGCTTATTAAAATGATGCCTACATGTTAATGCAAAAATATGTTGAATTATAATAATAATATTACAACTAATATTAAACTAAAATTCTTTATTTCTGTATCTGAAAGGACAACATAATAAACAACAAACTACACTTTAATTACATTTTGCTTAAGTAAAACTTTAAATGCAGGGGCCCAGAATGGGGTCAAACATTGGCTGGATCCATTGTTTTGGTATTGATCATATTGACCCAGTAGTATCAATACTCAAAATTTGATTGGATTGATTCTTTGGGAATCAATCTGCTGAATCTGAAGTCCAAATATTCCAAACCTTTTTGGAAACAAAGTCTGTAGTTTTACACTCACGTCTCTGTGGGATCTAAAGATGCAGTTTGGTTATAGATCTTGTAACACATTTATTGATTTTTCTTTGCAGCTCTTTCTTTCCTGAAAGTAGAAGGAAGGAAAGTCTTCTTTATGATGTGGTATTCCTCCTTAAAGGTGCTCACTAAAAGCATGCAGAAGCTTTGACCGACTCCATTCAGCAATTAACATAAAGCTGCCTCTCCATTAGAGAGCATGCAGGCTCTGCTCTCTGGGCTTATTGTGAGGGAGCTGGCGATGTTTAACACATCTGTTGTCTCCCATGTCTGAGCAGCCCACAGACAGGTCTGTTCACAGTGATCCTTTTATTCAGCTCTGAAAGGACCTATAGGGGCTCCTGATAGATTGCCTTCACTCCAATAAAAATGGTAAGCTGGATAATGGGATGAATGGGGAACCACCACTCCAGCACACCCCCTGCTCCAAGCCCCTAAACATCCTTTTAAAAGGCTCCTCTTAAACAGTCTGATGCTGAGCCTAATCATGTTGAAAAGATTTACCATGTTTAGCAAGTTTTATTTCCCGCTTCTATAGCTGGTGCTTTTTTTATAACATCTCAAATTCAAAGAAAGTGGTTTCATGAAAGGGAACCTTGGTCTAAAACGACAATTTCAATCAAAGTGATGACACACAAGCAAAAGACAAGACACACGGCTTAAAAGCCATAACATGGAGAAAAAATTGAAATGTGCAAAAAGACAACCTAGCACAAGCATATATAAGCAATTGAGCACATAGAGAATAACAGCTGTTGGCGCTAATTCTCCAGTAAGGTACCAGGAACCAGTGCAGAAGAAGGGGAAAAATGAGATGGAGTAAATAGTTAAAGAGCCCCAGACCAACCTGAAACGAATAAAAAGCTTCAGTGGACGTTTACATCATGTTAGTCCTGATTTGTATACTTAATCTGTTTCCATTATAATTTGTCACATTTGTCTTTTATCAGTACACCAACATTTTTTTATTGCATAAAAACAGGTGGCTCGAAATGCACTAAAGGAGATGGATGATTATAGGAACCAATAACTTACGTTTGAAACAGAAACATTTGGCCACATTTTTCTATCGCATTCCTAAAACATAGGGGCCTGGGTAGTGTATCTCAGGATTAAGAACATAAGGTTAGAGTTTTCATCCGTGGGAGTGGTGGGTTACAAGGGTCAGAGGATGTTTACTGCAGCGCTTCAGCATCAGTGATCAGGACAGCACAGGGATGGAAAGACAATAGACAAAACAATGTCCTATTTAAAGATGGCTCACTGCTATTTATAAAGAAGTGAAGATGGCGGAGGAGGTGGAGCACGATGACAACATTTCATGGTTTCTGTTCAAGATATGTCCGGTTTTGTTCTTGTGCATTCACTGCTACATCCAGTCTCCAAATATAATTAATTAAACAAATTAAATTAAATTAATTCTCAAACATAAAAATAAATGAATAAACATTCAGGTGATTTCCTGACATTTTTCAGGCCTGCATGGCTGCCTTGTGTGTCAGACTGTCTCTCACTAATGACTCATCTAATGCGGTTATCGGAGTAAATCCAGGGATCAGGTGGTCTCATCCATTTATCATATTAAGCTCTTATTTTGACATCTCTAAGAGGCCCTGTAGAGCTAGTTACATCAGTTAAAACAGAGATAAATTCAACCTGTCAAAACAGTCACAGAGGTCATTACTCCTCAGACAGCTGCTGATATCTTTACTTCTGTGATATCAGTTGTGGTGGAGTATGGTTCTATGTTAATGTTGCAGTAAAGCATACACTGTCTCTTATCTTTTGGAGGATGCTGACACACAGGGGCTTGTTAATTTTCTGGTGAGGTGAACGTATCCTGTGAGTTGTTCCTGTAGTCAGAGATAGTCCCTCCTCATTGTCTATCTGCTTGTGAGACACTTGTGGCCCAATACAATAGGCAGCATTGCTGCTCTGTGAAAGGAGAGCATGTGCTTTGCTAAAGCCGCACTTGCAGCAGCCAACCTCCGGGACAACCTCTACATTCAAAGAGCGGAGTTTTGCATGGATGACTTCCTCCAAGGTGCCTGGAGGTTGTGGGAAAGGACCAGTGAGTAAGTGTGGCCTCAATCGGGGGCTGGTCCTGCCTTGCTGAATGGACTACAAAGACTTTAATGATACTGGTCTGACTCCAGCTGAGCAAGAGGGGGCTCACTGTAGATCACATGACCAAGACTGTCGGAATCTGACGGGGCAGACATAACTCTGTCTGTGTGTGGTTTTAAACAGATATGTAACCTGTCAGTCCCACCCAAGAAGTATATTCACATATGCACAAGCACACACACACACACACACACACACACACACACACACACACACACACACACATATACATGCATGCGAGGCTCTTCACTGAACTTTAATTTAGTGCCTAATCAATGTCCATGATAAGCTAACACTAACTTTGCAGGACATTTTCATTGTTTTGAAAATCTAAAGTAGAAGTTTTGGTGTAACTTTGTTCGTCAGCAGTTCGCGATCAGAGATTGTTGACTTCAAGTCAAGATTCCCAAGAAATGTACATCTATATAGGCTTGAGGGAGGATAAGCCCCCCGCAGTTTTGTGCTCTCTAATTGGGCCTGGCTGTTTAAGACCTTCACTTTCTGGCTGGATACCTCATCACTATTGCCTCTGGCTAAAGATGGAGCGTGAGGACTGTTACCCATACTCCATAGGTGCAACTCTACTAGCCCCACTAACAAGCTGTTGTTTAATAACAACCCTATCATACATAGTTTGATTCATACTTGGAAACATGTCTAATTTTAATCCCTAGTGCTGCTCATTGCTATGAGTCCCACCTTTGTCCCCTCTAACCTGATGGATTCTTGTCTACATGAAGCAGAATAGGCATCCATTGTATCAGAGACTTATATATAGAAGATGTCTTTGCTTCCTTCACAAAACTAGGGAGGAAATATAGACTGGGGAATAACAACTCCTTCCGCTATTTACAAGTCAGGGATTACATTGGGAATATTTATAAGGTTCTGAGACTGACGCGCAATCAACAATAGAAAACTGTCTGAAAATGTCACCAAATGAAAATAAGTTGATTTTCGACATCTATGATACTTTATCAATCTTTATCAATAAGTTCAACTTGCTCTGAAACTTAGAAGTCCAAGTCAAAAGACGAGCTTGGCAAATCAATTTCAGATGACCTCTGGGAAGAGAGCCTTAAGAATACACATATCTGTTTGAATAATGCATGAAATTGCCTCATCCAATTAAAAAGTATACACAGGCTCCATTACTCCAAAGAGACATAATTAGGTGTCACCTATGTGTGATAAATTAAGTGGCAGCCCTCCTTCATAGTTTTGTTCTGTGTCTGAAGGTACAATCGTTCTGCAGCATCATGTCTGAGGTTATGATTGAGCCAGAGCCTTTGCTTATCATTCACGGCATATCTGAGACATTCAAAAGACTAAACACAGCACAGCAGTGTTTTCTCTCTTACTGCCTCATATTGACAAAGAAATTAATTCTCACGGTATGGAAAAACGCAACTGTCCCTACTTCTAAGATGTGGCCAGACGACACTCCACAAGGAAAGATATGCTCTAGAAGACGGGCTTTTATCTGCAACTTTAAATTTACTACAGAAATCCTTACACCCTACACCGTAATTAGAGACAGTTTGAGTGAAAGTTCGCTAAGGGGCAGGAAGGTAGGAGGGGTGGAGATGAGCAAAAGGAAGGCTAGCAGGGAGGATGTGAGGGAGGTGGGGAGTAAGGGGTAAGTATGAGAATAATAGAGGAAGATAAAAACAGGGTTTATGGGCTTTGGTCAATTTAGTATTCCTGCAGGGTGGGCATGAATGTTGAGCAGACCTAAAGTTGCATGAATGTGATTCATGTGGTGACATAAACAAAAAAAAGGGTTCTGATGCAAGCAAGGCTATTTTGCTAACCTGAATCTTTTGTTTTATTTCAATCGCCTGTGTTGTAAATGACTGATGAAAATGAAATCCACTTTTGCTGGAGTCGGGGGGCTTGAACGTTTTTTGACCTCCAAACAGAGGTCAGAAAAGGTTGGAGAACAACTGCATTACGCTGCATCAAAAACACTTTGTAAGAATTCACGCTAAGACTGAAAAAAAAATTGTGTGTCTGGGGGCTGATCCGGGGTCAGGGTTGTTTGTGCCCAGCCTGATCTCAGCACATGTGTTGTGGTGTAAGGGCTCGGCCACAGACGGCCTCCTATTAAACAGCGTGATTACTGTGGCGCCCGTTTGGAAGCCTGTGAGGATGAGGGGTTGGCTACATTCTGAAGAAGATTAAGACACCAGCGCAGGCAGGGAGGAGCACCTGCCATCCATCTACTCACAGACTGGCAGAGCATAAGATCTAACACTATCTGCGTTTGAAGTGCGGCCTTCATACAGGGCAACTCCAGAGTGCATGCAATGACTTTTGGCTTGTGTGGTACAGCTAAAGAGAGCAATGGCATTGGGAAATGTGTCTGAGAATACATGCAGTTTGGTGTGTAGTTGATGTTTATGGATGAACCTTTCCTGATATCTGTAATATGATCTCTTTTATCCGAGTCATGCCATGCAGCATTTAGGTCCTGGTCTAACCTGGATGTATCCCATGAGAAATCAAAAGGCTTGTAAGCAGTGCTAATTCTACAGTTTCCCACGGATACTACAGGAGCTAAACTTGGCTCATACTCAGAGGTCAGCTGCGAATCAAGTTTCCAACACTAGTGTGCAGAAATACTTCAGATTCACTCATCTTAGAAGCCCCTGTTGCCAGGCTAGAAGATTTATATTCAATGAGTTCATGATTTACATTTAGAGTTGGAAATTTTGTCAGAAAAAAATGCCAACATGCGTTACATTAATCCCTATTCTTTTCATGAGCTCCTGACAGTAGAATAAGGCCTCTGCTAATCCATTTAATATGAGAGGATCAGCCCAGTTGGACCCACCACAAGGGATAAACTGCTGCTCTGTGGGATGGAAGCTGCTCTTGTTCCCAGGCTGGAGATGGGCCAAGGCTGGTGCCAGGAATTAATCCAGTAACAAAAAGAGCGGACTCCCTCAGCTGACCAGGTTGGACAACTGGTAAGAAGGTGTGTGTTTGTGTATTTGGAAATCCTGGCAGGTGGTATGTCCAATATATGCCATGTGGCAACCCCTGCTTGGCCCTGTTATCCTTTAATACCTAGTCCTCCTGTTGTCATTTAACACCAGTACCCTGATTTTAATAGCAATTAACGGATCATGAAATAAACAACAGTTTTCAAAGCTGGAAAAATAATGAGCTATCACAGACAAATGAGGAAACATTAAAGACAAGATAGGTTTGCTACTTTTACGGACAGTACTGCAAAAAGGAAAAACATCTGTTCCAACTTGTTTAAATTAAACATTGTATGTTCAATCAATTACCACAGTGTCTTTGACAATTAGCCAGCATTCACTATATTGTCTCTCACTGTTCACAATGCAGTAAAGTAATTTAACTGCCCTACAGACACATCTGCTTTTCATTATCATGTCTCCCTAATCTGTCTGGCCTCCCATGTTGCTGTATATCACCCTGTTCCCTGTGGAGCTCACTCTTGCTAAACAACAAGCCATGACTAAACTTCGCTGCTCCGCTTAAAAACATGAACTTAAATCCACATGAGTCTTGAAAACAATAAGTGAATGGATGAAATCTTGTAGACTGTGAAATTGAAGGAGGATTATTAACTGCAATTGTATGAAAATTATTAATCGTAATGGTTGCTAATAAACCCTCGGCTGCAGAGCAAACCTGCATTAAAATCCAGAGACGAGAATATTATGATAAAGCTTCGGATGATGGGGTCATCGAGCATCTCAGAAATATTCGGGACTTTACTGATGGGGAATGTTTGCAATAGTTTCCTTTCAGGCCGCTGGGAGATACAACAAAGCCTAGAGGCCCAGGAAGCAAGGAGGTCACAGTGGTTTGGACATTTCTAAACAGATCGAGTAACAGGACACTATTAAGTGTGAGTTTGTTGCTTATTAAATCCTTTCTGATGAAGTCATTTCTGTAAACATTTGACTCCTGCATAAGTCAAAGGGGCATCCACATTTGAACCGGAGACCTCTTGATCTGCAGTCAAATGATCTACCACTGAGCTATACCCGCTCACAGTATGGTGTGAAACCAGTTTTATCCAAATGGAGATGTTAAGAAATGGTTGTAGTCCCTTTGCACTTAACATCTCACTTCATTTCAGACTGTTGGTGCACAATTTAGGTTCTAGATCACAATGTGTCTGTAACACCCACATAACACTCCCAGAGTGTAACCTCAGGATTTCACCCCCGGAGCCTCTCTCGCTGCTGCTCCACTCTGCCAGCAGTCCCGTGAGAGTCTGACACATCAGACTGCTCTGTCATTTTCACAGTATCAGATCCCACAGCCCTATTCTTCCACCATAATACACACAGATCATATCTCTGCATCTCTTCATGCTCCACAACATAAAGCCCTCACTGAGAAAAGAGACAACAAATAGGAAACCATGCTAATCTCCCCCATCGTTCCTAATTTGGGCCGTCCCACTAAATGCATTTCTGTTTGGAGCCACAGTTGCGAGGCTGTTAAGACTAGACTAGACTAGAGTCCTCCCAATTTAACGTGTCGATCATTTGATGTTCCCAGAACAACAAGAGTCGGCACAAAGAGAGAGTGCTGGGAAGCATTAGGCTGACAGAGTGGAAGTAGGGCAGGAGCAGGGGGTGACGAGCAGGTCTGAACAGTTATGCAAATAGCCTGTGTTCGCCTGGTTATGGAGAGGAAGGTGAAAAGAGAACAATTATGACAGGGGGGCCACTCTAAAATAGGACATGAACCAGCGGCCATGAGTTCCTGTTTTCATTGGATCTGCAGAGTCATGTCTTTTTCTCCTCAGCAGCAAAGATCTCCCTAGCCTCCGAGCGCTGGTCTTGTTTATTTAGCCAAGAAATTTAGAGTAAACTTCATTGCTATTGATACATCCTCCAAAAATTCACAAGTCAACTAACTCTGACATGGTGATTTTGCAATTACAACAAACTCCTTACATATAATGTCCTGTAATTACAGAGAAAAACAAATCAAATTATGCACACCACCTCTGCAATGGTTCACACATATGAGACATTTAAATGAGAATGGCTCTGATGGGAGGACAAAACAAACTATTTAAAAGTACCTCAATGACTGTAGTGTCTTTTCATTGTCTGTTGGAACTCCCATTGTATGCTCCAGCAAGATAGAGCTACAGGCCACAAACAAAAAGAGATTGTGAATTGGTTGGGAAAGTTTTACATTTACACAAGGACCTTTTCACAGCCTTGTTTTTGGAAATACTACCAACCTCCTAAAATTTACATTATAATATGGAATAACTCAAACTTGTCAGCAGCTTTTAGAGGTCCCTTGAGTTTATTGAGCTCTTAGTGGAAATATAAACCTAAAGGGTCTCCAGTGAATATCTTGTTTCCAGTAACAATAAGTGGGTTTGTACAGTGAAGGGAAGTCTGTGCTGTTGTGAAACAAAGAAGATTGGCATATGACAGAAACTGATCTGATTTACCAAGGCTGGTTCATAGATCATCAAAAATAAAACATGGTTTATAGATCTTATTATTGAATAGAAGGAAATGTATGTATATGCCAGCATATAACCTGACACTTCTCAGCTCCTAGTTAAAAATTTACAGTTGAACAAAATCAAGCTGCTTAAGAAAAAATAAATAAAATAAAATAATTTTTGCCGCAGAAAATAAAAACTGGAGCAACATACTCATACAGGGACATATACTGTATATGGTATTGTAACAAGGTGGACCTGTATCGGCCTGATTTTGAGTGCAGTGATAGTGTGATGGGTGAGCACCTAGAGTGTGTGTGTGTGTTTGGTGGGTGTGGCTTCACATGGGTTGACTGCATGGGGATGGACTGATGGTTGACAGGTGTGCTTGGACGTGACCTCCAATCTAGAGTCAGTGAGTTTCTGCTTGTCTTCTGTGTATAGGCCTACAGATTTGTTGCATGTGATAATGTTGAATGTCTTTTTCCCAGGGCATATGTTAAATGGGTTGGTGGCAGTGTCTGTCGTGTGGAATGCAGGGTGGGTATGTCTGTAAACTGCTATTGTGTAAAAGGAGTTTCCGCTTGTCTCCTGTGTACAGTGTGTTGAGGCTGCTGCTGGTATCCAAGATAGTGTGGCACACGGCTGGGTTGCAGTCTAGAGAGTAGTATGGTGTAGAGCAACAGCCACTTAGTGGTGTTACCAGAGGCCCCACAGCAGAGCCACTGACCAGAGGCCCCAACAGCAGCAGACCAGTCCTGGCAGGGAAAGGAAGTTGAGCACACCCAGCTGCAAATAACTTAATTCCATTCATTTAATTGACCCTGAGCTTTCCCCATTGAACTGAGTTTTAACTTTCTTAGCTTCGGTCTTGTTTTTTTTGTCTATTTAATTAAATGTATAAATAAAATTTGAGGTTTATATTTTACAAGACTTGTAGTTGTTATTGCCCCACTGATTTTTCACCACTGACTGGTCAATTCTGAGCTAAACAGGGGTGTTACAGTTTATATGTATTTGCATGTCAATATTTTATTGCCATTCTGTGAAAACCATGTGTCTCAAACATTAACTTCCTGTCAGCTTTGTGACAATGCACATTTAAGCTAATTTTGTTTTTTATCAACTCCTATTTGATCTAGAAAAAAAGCTTAATCACAAAATTTGAGTATACATTGTTTTCATTGCACAGTAAAATCTAGTCTAACAAAAGCATCAAATTTGACAGAAAATAAACATTTGACATGTATTGTGCTTACTGAATCTTGAGATTCTATTAATGTTGCATAAGTTTTGTAATGGTCATGATACTAGTGGTGGAAAGTAATTAGATACTTTTACAAATTGTTGATATTTGTACTTGTAAAGTACTTTACATGTTACATTATATCTACTACAAATTCTTCATTTTTATTCAACTACATTTATCTGACCGCTTCAGTTACTTTACAAATTAAGATTTCACACACAAACACATGAGCTCATAAAATGTGATATAATGTTATAAAGTAGACCACCCAACAGCATGTAAAATAGTTTAACACATAGATACACAAGTCATAATAAACCCATTATTTTGTAACAAGCACTTTTCCTTTACATACATTTAGTTGATATTACTCATGTACCTTTAATTAAGTCTTTCATTTAAAATGGAATATTTTTTAATTGTGGAAAGAAAAACAAGTTCAGCCTTTTGCATTGTAATTTTTGACTTTGTCTTTTCCTTTGTCTTGTCTAAAGATCCAGTCTTTTGCCCTATTTTACCTTTGTGTTTACCTGAAGGATTTCCTTTCAGACTTATGGGAACTCTCTGCAGATCAATAAAAACGGGCCGTATTTATTTGTCTCTCTATCATGGTCCTTGGAGAGCTTCCTCTAATGTTGCATGAGGAGGGAAACTAAAACCGAGTTCTGAGGAGGACGCCTGGTCCCCTGGCTCTCACTTCTGGTGCGACCTGTAATCCCATCAGAGCTAGTGTGTCCATACTGGGAAAATAAACAGAACTGAAGATTGATCCCACCGCTCAGCTCTCAGCCACTGATCCTCAGAGGGTAGTTAATCTAGTCTTATTTCATTTGGCCTTTTTTGCTCACACTTACACAGAGACATTACTGACTTTCCTAATGACAAGAAACAAATGAAAAAAAGGATCCCTGGAGAGTTTTAACTCTCTAACAATGCATGACCGGAAGTCTGCTAATATGCTAATCTTGTTTCTTTAGTTGACTGTTCATTGTAGTTCATTCATCAACATTTTTAGTTAAATTAATGTGAGAATGATAAAACATATATATTTACATTGAGTTCATGACAAATGATTGTTTGATTTTATTAAGTTCCTGTACGATGTTTTTCCACCGTTGTTACAATCTGCAATTGCATCAATCAAAAGTGTGCTTCTATGATAGATGATAAAGATTAAGTGGCCCAATGTGCAAGAAAACGTGACAAAGTGCCTTCTAGGGTATCCTTGCAGTGGAGAAAACTTGATGCAGGGTCATTTAGGCTGTTTGTATTACAGAGGTGAGGTAATTTTTTACCCCCTACCCCTCAGACAGTTCACCACTGAATGAAATATGGATATAAATTGAAATTAAGAAACAGTAAAGGAGAAAGATATTGAGTTGTTGTGTTGAGTTTAGTGTGCAAGAGATGAAAGACTCAGCTAGCTGGCCTTGCACAGCCACGTCTTAGATTAAAATATAAAAGACTGGAATTTAGTGGATACATATTTGAATCAGTATAAACAAAAGCTCCAACAAGCAGAAACATTTAGGGAACCATCCTGAAGAATGTTAAACAGACACTGAAATCTAAAATAAATGGTAACAGTATGAAAGATGAAAAGAGAGATGTGGCTTTGAGCTAATGTCTTCCATGTTGGCTTTTTTTTCAACAAGTTGGATCTATATACACTATGCAGAGTATCAAGTTATAGCTGACATCTTACAGAGCTGAGTGTGCACATGTGTTTTTGGTTTTCGTGGTGTGTACCAAGGAATAAAAAGAGTAGTGCTCTATTGATGTTTTCTGGACAGTTTTCTGATGTTGTGACACTCTAGTCACAGTGCATGCTGGATGGATATCTGTTATGTGAACGTCATTTGCAATCATTTTTGTAAAAGCAGTCCTTTAATTTTACCATCCGACTGAGGCTCTCTCTCAGGATGCTGATGTCATCAGGGGCGGAAATCAAGCACATTGTGGCATCCATTTGTGGGTTTGTGGGGACTATAGTGAGGAAGTGGGCTTGTCTGAAGAAACTGAATTTAATCTCGCTTGTATTCAGCTGTACTGCTAGACTGGGGGGGGGGGGGGGGGGGGGGGGGGGCGGGGGTGGTGTGGGGGGGGGGTAAAAGATGATGATTTCAAAAGGAACAACAAAGCGTCCTCTATCAGTGGAGGGAGAAAAGGGCTGAAATAAACTGTGAATCGAGGGTGAGGTTGGCGTTAATACAACTGGAGAGCTTTACTCATTCAGTTGCCATTTTAACAACTGACATTGTTTTCAGAAGTCCAAAAGGACCAAAAGGAGTCGAGGTGGGACAAATGCCCTGCAGGCCCAGCAGAAAGAGGCGGTTGATCAGAGAAGAATGAAGGCCACAGAGACAACCCCCTCTGCCTGGTCTCTTACACTTGCTTTTAGATGCCTTGCTATGCACACTTTTAAAAGGTGAACAAAAGACCTTGTCAGGAACAACAAAGCAGAGAGGTAACTTACGTCCTGTGTCCCCAAATGAAAAAGAAAATAACACCTGCAGTGGAAAATGTCTGCCAAACATTTGGAAAACAGTTTTTTTTCAGTGCAACTGCCAGTAAAAACTGAGTAAACTAGAGAAGCATGATGTGATGAAAATGTATTACAGACTTTAAGGGGCTCTCTGTCTGTGTTTTCAGCTGCCTTAATGGTTTATCTTCATACTTTGGAAATTGTTAAATGCATCAGGGTGAGGACATTTGGATTGAACCAAAATTTAAAACTTAAGATCTCTATTTAACCAGACATTTGTTTGACACTAAAATGTATAAATCTGGTGGTTGCTGGGAGTTGAGGGGTTACTGAGCTCCACCAGCTGCATGTTGGTCTAAATGGAGCTCATGTCTTTTGGTCAACGTCCCAGCACCAGAAGGCACTCAGTTGTGAAGGCCAGAATTTGAATAACAAGTGTTCGGGAATGGCCAACTGTTTAGAGTCCCCACAAGGTCAGTGAAGAACAATAGAGGCTGTTTCTCTAGTGAACACCCAGCTCACACTTGGCTGGATTCAAATAGCTTCACAAGTCTAAAGTCTGATTGCAAATTTAGATCTGGAGGATAAACCTTTTTTTCCAGGAGAGTCACAGCGCTGTGTGAATGATACATGTGCAGTGTGAAACACACCTTTCCTCGTCACCACCTGCAGTTTTTGTTTTCTTTGGGTCCGTTTTTTTACTCTGTTTTATCTGTAAAAGACAAACTGACATCTGTAAGTGACACAGACACGCGCACAAAGCTTTAGCCACGCCCCACAGCTGCGTCACTGATTGGCATGCTTCATTCAACGACCTCCCATGAGGCGTGGCCAGCATGGGAACTTATATATTTCTCCTTGAAACAAATCGCCTATTTGCGATTACGCTATGCACCCTGACGGATCTTTTCGGTTTTATTAAGAAAAAAACAACACATGGACTTTGCATTGGGGATTCGTTGCGCCGATTCATAGTTGTTAGGTTTTTTTTAAGTTTAATCATGTTGAAGAATAATGGAAAGAAGACAGCCATCTCTGTAGCCTGCACAGCATGTCTCTGCATGCTGCTGCTCCTGGTTGCTGTGCAGCAACACCGGGTCCAGGTGGATGAGGAGACGAACGGAGAAGACGCGCGCTCTCTGCTCCATGATGCCGCGCAGGAAGAGGGGGGCGCACAACTCGGGGAAGCACAGGTGAAGAAAGGATTCTCAGCGTACTTCACCAAACTGACCCGCGGACGGAGGGAGGTGGAGAAACCCGCGCGCTCCTCTGCGTCCACCGCCGATCCGCCTCCAGCTGAGGACATCAGCGCTGATGACATATTCGTCGCTGTGAAGACCACCAAGAAGTTCCATCAGTCCAGGCTGAATCTGCTTCTAGACACATGGATCTCAAGAAATATGCAGCAGGTAAGGCAATGTTGCAAATTTCGATTCCATTTATGTTTAATTCATTTGGCATGCAGAATCATCTCTATATTAAATAATGCGTTAAAAATTCTGATTTTAAGAACTGATCTGCTTGTTTGTGGACTGAAGTCATTGTTGCTGAGCCTGTGCTGCAGAACTGAACAATAAGACAGTGTACACATGCAAGTGATGGCTGCTTACAGTTCAGCATTGTTCTCCTTGTCACCAGATGACACAGTGAAATGGACACACAGCCCCTGTTAAGGATGCCGAATTTCTTCAGCTCTGTCAGTTTTTATTCTCCTCTAAATGATGTCCCTGAGAACGGAGGGAGCAGTTTCAGAACTCCCTCTTCTCCCTCTCTCAGCCCCCCTCTCTCCCCACTCTCTATTATCCCTCCTCTTTTTGGGTGTCCCTGTGAATGCCCCTGGTGCAATGGATGCTTCACAGCACCGACTCCAGCGCTGTCCCCCTTCCAGGACTAACAAAGCGTCTTTCTGAAGGGGAAAGAAAAGCTTTCCCAGCCCCTTGTCTCCCCTCTCTCCATGGGAACGTGGGAGCTGAGTCTGGGTCAAGCTTACTGGAGGGATGGGGAAACGGGGGCTTCGTTAAGGGGATGCCTGGGACAAAGGGGTGCATCTAAATGCAAGTTTGTGCTGGGAAGCAGCATGCTGAGTATGAAAATGTGGCCTAGAGAATCAAGTTTCTTTAGAGGGTGCACAAAGACATGCATGACCATTGTGGAGAAAACAGTTGCTAGTCAAATGGATTTTACCCTGCACCTATAGGTGTCATATGTGCTTTCTCATAGTCTCTTTGCCTCAGGTGCTCTCACACAGGTTTTCTCTCCTTCAAACCATGTCTCTCTCTAGCACCAGGTTGAGGGCGAGGTTCCTTCTCAAGGAAAGCTGTGATAATAATAGGCTGTCACAATCACTTGGCTCTCACATGATCAGACACAATTACCTGCATAGCTCATTTTAATGGCCAAACCATGCTCTACAACATCTGCCTATATGTGTAATGATCATGCTAATTGGTTGTAATCACTGTACTGGATGATGTTAGTTAACCTACCCGACAGAGTTAGCAGCAGGGCTTATAGGCAGGCAGCTGGTGGGTGGCTGTGTGGACAAAAAGGACAGGCTGAGCCCACAATGCAAGAGGGAGTTCCTGGAGGAAGGGTGACAGGTGGTCAGGAGAGACCGAACAAAGGATGGCCGTAATGCCAGCCATATGATGCTCTGAGTTCCCACCATGTACATATGGCCATCCTCCATGTTCAGGTTTGATTCTCACGCTCAGCTGATGAACATCTGTGGAGTTTGGTTTGCTTTTGTAGCAGTGGCCACAAGGGACAAGTATTAAGATTTTTTTTATTTCTGACTGCTGTTATTTTTCTAGATCTCTTTATTTGTATGCAGATGCTATCTCTTGCTGTTTACACGAGAACAGGGAGGTAGATAATCTCTGTGATAGCTGTGTTGACGCAATAGTGCCTGTGGCATTCCTAATCTTTGAGCCCATTCAGAGGATAAATAGCATTTTTGTAAATCCAACCAGTTGGTGTCTTTATGTAAAAGGTTACCCTTTTGTGGCTAATAAATATCAGACTCAGTTATCTGTGAATTGGTGCTTTTGAAACAGAAAGCCACTTTTTCTTAAGTAATTTCATAACTTTTTCATATACAGTACCTCCTTCTGTTTTCTATTGTTTCCCCATTATTCACTCTGGAGCAATATCTTCACACCGAGAGCAGGGTAATAAACCAAAAGAACAAAATGGATCACAGTACGTCCCGAGTGTAGATCAGCAGTGAATAGATTTGTAAAACTGGCTGACTCTAGCTGCTTTTATCAGAGCGTAAATTCATTTTGCAGCTGGCACCAACATCTTCTTTTTGTGGCATGCATTCCCCTCTTAAGAGTATGACAAGAACTCCAACAGTGAGTGCTTTTAGCATTCAGAAAAAAACCCATGGCACTCTACTTGAGTTAATCAGATGGTTTCACTGTAGAGTAGTGAAGTACAAGTGGTCAGAAAGTGGGTGGTGGTCATTGAAGAGGACAGCCTGGTTTTAAAAATCTGTTGTTTTAGAAGAGAACTTTGGCAGAGACTCACTGTTTGCATTGCCATTTAACTCATCTTTTGCTACACTTTGTCCCGCTGCACATGCACATTTGCCCAGACAAAAAGGGCGGACAATGCTTTGAATTTCTGAAGGGGCGAAAGAGTCAGGGTGGAAGTGGTTGATGGAGAGAGGGGAGGCTGATGCCCTTCCTTCCTGTGGAGCTGGAGACAGCCAGCCAGGCACCACGTTCAGCTCAGACAGGGCTGTGCCAGGCCTTCCTGTGGTCAGGAGTGTACCCCCCCCCCCCCCCCCCCCCCCCCCCCCCCCCCCCCCCCCCGCTCTCATCTCCCTCTTCTCCTCACCCCGTGCACCCTTGCCTCTTATCTCTGCTTCACACACAGGCAGCTTTTCTTTTCTTTTTTTTGGTATGAATTAGTATTCCATGAAAGTAACTGTTCTTTTAAGTTTCAGTAATAGAACAAAGACAGAAAAAAAAACTTCCCTGCGTGGGTTCTCTTTAGTTAACTCCTGCAGCTGTATGCAAATGCTGGCAAACATATTTAGAATTTACCCAGTGGAGACTTTACCCAGCATGAAAACTCACAGCATTGTTCTATTCAAGAGGCTCTGGCCGTGTATGTAGCCCAGAGGGGGGCAGGATAGGAGATGAAGTTGGGGGTGAATGGCCACACACGGTTTTCGATTTACTAATCACCAGTGAGACCCCCCACCCCCACCCCACTCTCTTTCTGTCAGTGCCCTGACAGCTCGGGCAGCTGCCTTGGTGATTAGGCTGTCTATTCAGTGGGCTTTAATGCAAACAGCACCAGCCTCTGATCCCTTCACCATTCTTCCTTAAATAAATACAGGCTCATGGCTCTAACATCCAGCAACATCTGCCCAGAGTTTGCTCCACAAACAGCTCAGGCAGACTTTGCCTTGTGCCGAAAAAGCAAAGTGGAGTTGAAAGAATAGTCAGCGGCCTGTTTCTAGATGCAGAGCACAAATCGCTCAGCAGCAGGGTAGAGAATTTGCAGGGATGTGGGTTATAGTTGACAAAAAGTGCTCAGTCAGTGAGGGTTAAGGAATCATGACCTGGCGTGTAGAGACACGTGGCGAAGATAAGGTAGCGTGATGTTGGGCAGGTGCTGCCTCACCTGAGGTGAAGAGTAAACAGACCACTGGCAGTTAGCCGGTAGCCTT
Source organism: Micropterus dolomieu (assembly GCF_021292245.1). Lineage (NCBI taxonomy): Eukaryota > Metazoa > Chordata > Actinopteri > Centrarchiformes > Centrarchidae > Micropterus > Micropterus dolomieu. The sequence continues at coordinate 12,465,651 of NC_060157.1, forward strand.
TTCATCATCACTATTCAGCAGCTTGCACCTGCTCAGTGTAAGCTATCATAAAGACGAGTCTAATCTTCCCCTGCTCCTTTTTGAAAGTGTGTTCCTGTAAGGTGCCCTTTGTTGGTAACACCTTTTATGACTAACTGCTACATTTAACAAGCGCCTGGAGTCTCGTGGGTTGATTCTTGAGTATGTCAGTCATTCAGCAGCGGGCAAACAGAGGATTGTGTTGGTGGTTTGTCAGATCTGTATGCGACTGTTTTAGCTGTATTCAACACATTGAAGCCCGGCAGCAGGTCCAGCAGAGTGAAGGGGCTCAGCCGGGGGATGGGATACATGAATGGGATGTGTGTGTGTGTGGGGGCGGACAGTCTGCCTCCTGCTTTGTTCTATGTCTGCGATGCTTCGGGGCGGCAGCATAGTTGCCATGGAGAGAGTGAAACGTGGGACAAAAGGCCTTTATTAGAGCAGGGGGTTGTTTAACTCAATGTGTTTTCCACTGCATAAAAGACATGTTGATTGATGCTAATCACACCATGCTGGATGTGAGGAAGGAGGACTTTGGACACACTGTTTGAATTTGATCGTGTGACTGCTTCACATGACCATCCGAAGTCGTTTTGTTTGTAAAGAAAAGTCCACTTATCTGTAATTTCCCTTGTTTGTTTGCAGACCTACATCTTCACAGACGGAGAAGACGAGGAGCTAAAAAAGAAAATTGGTAAGTTTTATGAGGGTCATAAAAATACTGCTTTGAGTTTTCTGCGTCAGTGAAATATCCTATTAAAATACACAGAGCCTCCATTGATGGTGTCATCTTTACTTATTTCATTGTTGCCACAGGGAGTCATGCAATCAACACCAACTGCTCTGCAGCCCATAGCCGACAAGCTCTGTCTTGCAAGATGGCGGTGGAATATGACAAGTTCATAGAGTCTGGGAAAAAGTAAGTAATATTTATTTACATTACATTTATTAGTCTGAATATCTCAGGATCTAATCATTCCTGTGTTTCTGCCTCTCAGGTGGTTCTGTCACGTAGATGATGACAACTATGTGAATGTTCGGACTCTGGTGAAGTTCCTGTCCCAGTACCCCCACACCCAGGACATGTACCTCGGTAAACCCAGCCTGGACCGCCCCATCGAGGCCACAGAGAGGCTGGGGGACAATAAGATGGTATGTAGAAGGTTCTTGCTTTTGTTGCGTAATGTCAAGATCAGACTACTTGTCAGATAATTCTGCATATTAACACACTCTTTCTGCGCCCCTACAGAAACCAGTAAACTTCTGGTTTGCTACTGGAGGAGCAGGTTTCTGTGTGAGCCGGGGTCTGGCACTGAAGATGAGCCCATGGGCAAGGTAAGATACAGACACACGCATCCTGTATTATTACTGTACTGCAGAGACATTTGTACCTCAGTCTTGAAGATGAAAATAGGAAAAATGCCTCAATGGTCAAAAAAGTTTAAAGAAACACGTTTAGGAAATATATTTGTTTGCTTTGCAAAATAAAATCACCACTGTTTGTTCAGTATAAATAATTAGCTTATCTAAGTACAAAGAGGGCAAGGTTGTCCAGGTTCTCTGTTTAGAAATATTGAATAATACACTTTTTGGCCACCAGTAGGTGTGTTACATCAACTCTGACCTGGTGTCTATTCCTCTGTCCAGTGGCGGTCACTTCATGAATACAGCGGAGAAGATCCGCCTGCCTGACGACTGCACCATCGGTTACATCATCGAGTCGGTTCTGGGGGTTCCTCTGACCCGCAGCAACCTGTTTCACTCCCACCTGGAGAACCTGCAACAAGTGTCAAGATCTGAGATACACAAGCAGGTGAGAGGCTTATAGCTAATCTTTAAAAGAACAAAAATAAAATAACCAGTGTCCTTTTTATGAAGTCATGAATCAGTGTGACAGTGGTGTTTTCTATGTTGCTCATGCTTTTATTTCTTTTTCCAGATCACTCTCAGTTATGGGATGTTTGAAAACAAGAGCAACATCATCAATTTGAAAGGGGCTTTCCCTGTGGAGGAGGATCCATCAAGGTGAGAGACTGTCTTGTTTTTAATGACGTGGCACAGTTTTAATCTCAGTTTCAACAGCTTTCAGCAGCTCTAACACGAACCCTCTTATCTCTGTCTTCCAGGTTCAGGTCTGTGCACTGTCTCCTGTATCCAGACACCCCATGGTGTCCCCCTCAGGTTGCCTTTTAGGGCGACCGCTCCTTTCTCATCCTCGTCCCCGTCGTGCCTCGGTATCTGAAAGGCTCGTGGGGACCAGTGTTTGGTATTAGACTGCACGGCTGCTGTATTGTTGCTGCAGTTGTGCGGTCTTTAATAGTTTTACTGGGCTGCTGTGCGGCCCGCCTTGGGACTATTCCTTCCCGTCCGGAGCTAGGACCTCATCCCATAATGCTCGGGATGGAGGACTCCAGCTCTCGGCAGGAAGTAGCTTTCAGCGTTAAGCTTTGCAGGCAATCAGTTGAGCTTTGTGATGTATATGTTGCTTGTAAATGTATTTGCAATTCTCATAGAATGTACTGTCATATATTCAAGCCTTTTTGCCAGCTTTGCATTAACATTTATTTTTTGTTTTAGCTTTTAAAAATGTCTTTTTTGGCTTTTATTACATATAATTGGCTTTTTTAAGCATTTTTGTTTAGATCTTTTAACTCTAATGACTCCGGACAAATGCTCTAATATGAAGATATTGTTGTGCTTTTAAGTTTACAGCGTTATTTCTCCAATACACTGAGCTTTCCAAATGCATCATTGGGTGACCAAATCTGAAGTATATCAGGACAAAAGCACTTTTCCCTTTTTGATATTTTTTTGGTAAACTGACCTAATTTACATCTTTTAATGACATGCTTCAGATTTGTGTGCAAACTAGGGGAAAAAAAGACTAATAACCCTCAAAATCTTAATATCTATTCATTCTTATGTATTTAATAACAGTCCTTGCATTTGTAACAATCAGGGAAAAATGAGTGGACGAGATTTTGATTTGGGGTTACAATCAGCTTTTGAATTACTTTGTAATATTTTTTTTTGTATTTTTAAAAATTGCACAGCTGAGTTTCAAATGAACTGATATTTGCTCCTGGGAAGACGCTCACCTCATAAAGCTCAACAGTGGAGAAAAAGTGACTTCTAGCTTGGATGAATCAATGCCACCTAAATAATTACCATGTGTGTAATCTGAGCCACAGTCTGTAATAGTTTGCACAAAAGACTGATGTGCCTCTATGTTATTAACATTAATGTTCTTTATTTACACATAATAGCCGCTGGTTGAGGCTTGTGAGGTGAGAACTTAACAAGAGTAACATCAGTGTTTCCACATGGAGGTGTTCGTATCCTCTGTGTTGTCTCTTACCCATATTGGGTTACGCTGTACATCTTGAAGACAGTATTGTGTACTGTGACTATGTTTAAATTAGTAGTGATGTATAATGTTTAGAATGTTATTTTCCTGTTGTGGTTTACATACGCTTTTAATGACCTGGACATGATTTTTGTACTGCGTTTTAAGGTGTTAAATGACTGTGGTTTATTCTCCAGTATCTGGAGGGTTTGAACAGTTCATTCCCAATTCTGGCTTCTCAGGGATTATGAGCTGATCCTGGTATTAACTACCACAGGACCCACGGTGGGACCTAAAACTTTGAATAAAAGTGCATAACCACTGAGAAACTTTACATATTTGGTCATGTTTTTATTTTACTGTCCTTCCAAGTTCAAGATGATGCATTTAATGTTCAGCCCCACCGGACTAATATAGCTAACCATATATAAAGTTATTAGGACATTTTGGAAACATTGTTCTCTTTTTAGATGAGAAGTTTGATACCACTCCATATGTCTGTTTGCTAAATATAGCTACTGCCAGACAGTGAACTTAGCTTACCATAAAGACTGGAAACGGGGAAACAGCTAGCCTGGCTCTGTTCAGAGGTAATAAAATTGGTCTATAAGCAGCTCTAAAGCTCACTAATCAACTGTTATTGTTTATCCATACAAAAACGAAGTATAAAAAAGTTTTGCGCTTTTATGGGGCATTATGCTAGGACCAGTAACTTCCTGGAGTCTCCACTGGTTGCCTGGCAGCTGCAGATATAATATTTAGTAGTTAAAACTCCCCATAAAACAGTGTTTTTGTACTGATTTAACAAACGAGTCACAACGTCAGTGAGCTTTAGACGTGTTGGTAGGTAGACTAGCTACTTTTAAGGACAGATGAGAACTGTCTACCAGGAAGCAAATATGCAAAAGATTTAGCAAATAAAAGTGTGACGTATAAATGTAAAATCAGTGGTGCAAAGTAGGCGACATTTCCTCAAGTACCTTTAATATACAATTGTCACGTGTACTTGAGTATTTGATTTTATGCTAGGATACTACTACTACTCAAAGGCAAATACAAACAGTGTCAGGGGAGGCTCAGAGACTTGAGGTGAATGTGATGTTCATGAAGGGTTTCTAACAAACCGATTTTATTTTAACTCAATAGGGGATCAAGGAGCTGCTACATGACCCCATATACATGCAAGAAATTGAACTACACTAAAAGGCGGTAAGGTTTTTCTAAGCTTGGTCTGAGGGGAGGCCCACAGTCTCACACTTTAGATAGTACTGCTATTTACTCCACTACATTTATTTTACAGGTGTTCTACTAATTATTAATTATTTCAATAAACTTTTATCATATAAAATATCAGGTTTTATACAGTAGCTAAAGCTTTTTTAACAATGTATAAAATAGGTAAAATTTGCTCCACGGTAGCCAGCTACAACATTAAGATGCATGTTACATGTTTGTCCATCAATCCGAATATATAATATATAATAATAAGCACTGTCTGAAGCCCTTTTGGACTTTTACTTATGATGGACTATTTTTTTTTTGGAGGTGTTCATTTTTGGTCTGAAAAAGCTGCCTGAAAGGATTTTACTATACAGTTCAGCCAAATTACTTGCAATTTCTGAGATTATGCGCATAAAACACAATTTTTTAAAAATCAACCTGAATGCTGGCTGAACTCTGGCAGACACCGAGCCGAAGATCCATCACCAAAGCCTTGCATGGGAGACAAATTACTTGGAGCAAACATCCCCACCACAAACCATAATCACAGCTTTGCCATCCAGAGATGTATAGTGGGAAAAATGGCTTCTTTTATGTGTCTACATCTCATGTTCAAACAGACATCTGTCATTGGCACCCTCTTTCCTCTCTCTGTTGACTCATGAAATGTTTCCAATAAATCTGTACAGAAATTTCAAATCATACATTGTATAAAATATAGAACAATCATAGCAGTTTTATGGGAAGCTATAACAGTTGAGTGGATCAGCTTCACTCAGCTTGCTAACAAGAGGAAGAGAGGGATCCTCCTCTGGCACTGCACCCATGGGAAAAGAAGGCATGTGGCTTAAGCATAAAACTCTTGTATTATGAAATTGGCACGTGCAAACAGTAATCAGATCAGCAGCAGTTTGATGTTTTCCTACAAAAGAGGAAGGTTTTTACATAAATAAACAATGTCTCCCTTTCAATGTCTCTCACTCTTTTTTACAGCTCAGTAGTAAATGTTAGAAGTCATAACTAGTACACAATCACATTCATTCAAATCAGTAAAAGGCAGCTATGGTTCAGTAAGAAGTCTGCATGTGCAGTATTACAAGGAGAGGAAATGAAGTGGGCGCATGAGATTTAAATTAGCCTAAAAGCATTTCCCCCAGCTCATTTGTAACCCCTCTGCATCAGTAATCCTTCAAACATACCAATCTGTCACATCTGTGAGCAACTTTGAATGAATGAATGGCAGTTGTTATATGTGATTACTGTCCTTTGGTGGTTTTCCACTGTTTATCTTTCCTTAACGTTTGCTGTTGCAATTATGTCTGTTCCCATACCAGCAGCTGCAGAATAATAAATACAGTAAGACTGAGCTTTTATGGGTACGCTATTAGCATTTCAATTTACACCCTGAGCTGAGGCCAAGTTCTCAGCCCCACACGGGGAGACAGTTTGGACAGAGGACAGAGCTTTGACAGAGAGGAAGAACCATTTGAGACACTAAATGTGGTTGTAGGCAGACTTTGTATCTTTTGGACAGAGCCGGGCTAGCTTTGATGCTACAGTGCCTTGCCAAAGTATTCGGCCCCCTTGAACTTTTCGACCTTTTGCCACATTTCAGGCTTCAAACATAAAGATATAAAACTAATTTTTTGTGGAGAATCAACAACAAGCGGGACACAATTATGAAGTGGAACGAAATTTATTGGATATTTCAAACTTTTTTAACAAATAAAAAACTGAAAAATTGGGCGTGCAAAATTATTCAGCCCCTTTACTTTCAGTGCAGCAAACTCTCTCCAGAAGTTCAGTGAGGATCTCTGAATGATCCAATGTTGACCTAAATGACTAATGATGATAAATAGAATCCGCCTGTGTGAAATCAAGTTTCCGTATAAATGCACCTGCATGAAGAAAGCCATTTCTTAAAGATATCCATAAAAAGTCTCGTTTAAAGTTTGCCACAAGCCACCTGGGAGACACCACACCAAACATGTGGAAGAAGGTGCTCTGGTCAGATGAAACCAAAATCGAACTTTTTGGCAACAATGCAAATCGTTATGTGTGGCGTAAAGGCAACACAGCTCATCACCCTGAACACACCATCCCCACTGTCAAACATGGTGGTGGCAGCATCATGGTTTGGGCCTGCTTTTCTTCAGCAGGGACAGGGAAGATGGTTCAAATTGATGGGAAGATGGATGGAGCCAAATACAGGACCATTCTGGAAGAAAACCTGATGGAGTCTGCAAAAGACCTGAGACTGGGACGGAGATTTGTCTTCAAACAAGACAATGATCCAAAACATAAAGCAAAATCTACACTGGAATGGTTCACAAATAAACATATCCAGGTGTTAGAATGGCTAAGTCAAAGTCCAGACCTGAATCCAATCGAGAATCTGTGGAAAGAACTGAAAACTGCTGTTCACAAACGTTCTCCATCCAACCTCACTGAGCTCGAGCTGTTTTGCAAGGAGGAATGGGCAAAAATTTCAGTCTCTCGATGTGCAAAACTGATATAGACGTACCCCAAGCGACTTACAGCTGTAATCGCAGCAAAAGGAGGCGCTACAAAGTATTAACTTAAGGGGGCTGAATAATTTTGCACGCCCAATTTTTCAGTTTATTTGTTAAGAGTTTGAAATATCCAATAAATTTCGTTCCACTTCATGATTGTGTCCCACCTGTTGTTGGTTCTTCACAAAAAATTACAGTTTTATATCTTTATGTTTGAAGCCTGTAATGTGGCAAAAGGTCGAAAAGTTCAAGGTGGCCGAATACTTTCGCAAGGCACTGTAAGTGCTGAAAATATGCTTCTGATTCCACTTAACCACAGAACAAATTAAATAAAATTCTACTGCATAAAGATTGTGGAAGAACACAAAGTAGATATTACATAACTAGGGCTGTTCTTTCTGTTCAAAACAGTTATTTTCTGATCACATATACACAATATAGTATGTCTGTAGATCTCTCACCGTCTGAGCTGGTTAACTGGGCAGCGAAGCAAACCACATCCCCCACCACCAGTCTGTGGGCCTCATGTGGGTGGATAGCATGCTCGACAGGTAGTGGAACATAGTCCGCCACACCCACATTTTCACTGTCCCACACTGCAAGAAGAGTGAGGCCTACGTTGATCGTCCTTACTGTCAGAGTGTGGTTACCAGGCCCAATCCCCACCTGCACTAGGTCATCTCTGCAGGACAGAACAGAGGTACAGCGGTTTTTAATCTATTTAAACACTGTACAGGGAAACAATTACAGACAATTTTGTACTAGAAAGCGAGAGTATGGACAGTTACAGCTACCAGAATTACATATTAAACATGCCAGCATTATTTTAAGACAGACTTGAAAAATTGTAAACATATCCTTTAACACAATACACATTAAGTTATTGTAACTTAGGTTCAGGAAAAAAGAAGTGGAACTAGCTACAACACCCCATGCTCCTGTCATTTATCATTTAATCCTTTCATCCACAACCCTCAGTTATGCCCCCACACTCCTTCATTCCAATAAACTAATTTGTAAACATAAATGGCATTGTCTTTGTTACCAGAGGACTTGTATTGGGTAAAATTTGGGCCAATCCTATTAGAAAAAAAAAAAAACAAGCTATTGAGAAGAGTTTTGAGAAAACAACATTTTGTTTTCCTGCTGTAATAAAAAAAAAATCCAATTAGCTCCTTGGAGACTCAGCAGGATCTAATCATAGGCCAACCCCTTTTACCACTCCGATTTGATACTTTCCCCCTAAAATTCTCTGTCGGCACCTGGAGAACAAGTTAACACAATCAATTTATTGTGCAGACAGATAAGGGAGTCCCTCAGGAGAGCAGCAATGCCCCTCCCTGCCCGACACTGCCATTAATTTAGCTCACTCATCCAGATGGAAACGTCGTCATCTGAAATGAGGTTGAAGGAACAGCCCACTAAATTAATGTTGTGAACTCTGTGCATATGCACAGCCTGCCACTAAACCCTGACATGACCTCAACTACTCTGGTTGTACTGTATTAGATAACAGATATTAACACACACAGTCTGAACAGAGAGGAATCGTATGGCGTATCATTGCACTGGCTAAGTATAGAAAATATTGTTAGTGTTGTGGATTTATCTTGGGTTGATCAATATCATAAAATTACACCATGTCAAATATATATATATTTAAAATAAATGAATAAAATCAATATTGCGTTGAATCGTTGTTTGCCATTTTTACATTATAACGTACAGAACAATGACGGATAAATGGTGTCCAAATAAAAAAAATATTTTCTGTTTAGCTGGTAGAGGGGGAGAGGTTTGTGGGTTGACATGACTTGTCCAGTAGAATTTGAAATACGGAGAGACAATAGGTCACGCAAGGCTGGGCGAGGTTGCACGAACAGACCACTCAAAGAGAGACCTTGGTACTCACTCTCTCTATATAAATATATATAGCCCAGGACAGCAGGATAATAGCTTTTCAACCTTGGGGCACAAAGCAAACTGAAAAACATATCCTCCTCCTTCCTCTGCTTGTCTAGAAGTTATGTTTCACTCATTGAGTCACACTGTTTAAGAATGCATGAATTATGTCAGTGACTGCAACTCCTGAAACATAATGAGAAGTGTTAAAAGGCCTATATATTTTGTGGTGATACCTGTTTGTGGAAAACTTAAGGTGGGAGTTGGAGCTGTGTAGGGCCTCTCCAGTACTGGCATGAAAGTGGACAGTGAAGGTGAGCACTGTGCCCAGAGGGAAGGCCTTCAGTCTCTCTCTGGTGTGCGTGTAGAGCACTGGACTGGTACTGAAACGTACGTAGGACACAGGCACCACCTGAGGGATGAAAGGAAAAACAACCATTTGTGCACTTAGTAAAAGCAGGGACAATGTTAATGGTCATTTAATAGTCATAAGTGAAAACTGCAAAAGTAAACGGGATTTTTTTAACTTTAGAATTATGGTTGAATCATTAAACAGCCCCTTCAGGATTTCGCGGGGCTAACCCTAACCATGCATATTTTAACAATGGCCTGTGTCAAAGCGATTTGTCTCGTCGGACGTCCTCTATGCGTTTCTGTTATCCTCCAAGCATGTTTTGCGGTGGCAATGTGTTTGTCAATAGACGATTTCTTTTATGTTCGACCACAATAGTGCACCTTTAGCAAAACAATTTACCCCTGCTTTGGTGAAGAATATCTAGATACTGTTTTTCACGTTCCTTAGCTGTTATTTTTTTTGTCGGCAAATGTGAGACGCTGGTATCACATGTCTGCTACGTCTTGTAAACAAGGAAGTGACAAGCTGACGAATGACATCATTTTGCAGGAAACGGCAATGATGGGTCAAATTGGCTGAAAAGTTGAGGTGATAAGTCAAAATTGAAAGTTGCGCCTAATGCACAGGGATTGTTGAATTTGTGTTAATAGTTGCGACATCGGGAAATCCTGGAAGGACTGACTGGTTCAGAATGATACATTGACAACATTTTTAAAATGCTATATAAAAATGTATGATATCAGAATGTCCCTTTTGTATTCTTGCTAGGGCCTCACACTGAAATACTGTAAGATTTAGGGGCAGAATGCAAACGGAAAAACATATTTTTTCCTTTATAGCTATGCACTTTCTATGTGAAACCAAACTGAAAAACAAAAAAAAATAGCCTAGATGTACAGTAGATGTGAATGTCTTATGGTGTGTTCAGACCGAATGCGAATCCAGTGTTTCGCACGCCTTGTTAACATACAAAGTCAATGCAAAGATGCGAATTCGTGCAAATTCGCTCTGGGTGGTGCGGAAGATGCGTTTGTTGCAACAATCACTGGTTCACTCAAGTTCAAATTTTTCAACTTGATCGAGAAATTCGCATGACGCCATGTTGCGAAAGCCCATCTGCGGTAAGATTGTCCAGACGTCACTGACTGGTTCAGAGCGTTGCAGTGGCCGACGGAGAACTGCTAAACTACGGGGAAGTGTAGAAGAAAGAGCCGGTAGCACACCCATAGTCGGTCTGGATTCAGCTCTGACAACTAAACCATTTAACAGCAGGAGGAGCTCAGAGTTAACTGCTTTTATTACATTAGATTTTTACTTTAGTTTTTGGGATTACAACGTTGATTTATCTTCACTCGAGCTTCTCAGCATAAAGCTTCCGTGTATTTCCGGTTCCATGTGTTGTTAGCGTCGGTGGGCACCCAGAGTTCTGTGGGACTACTACTTCATATTTATATAAAAAAAACCAGATAATACTAGACATTGCTTGGAGAAAAGAAAGCGAGGAAGTTGAACTACCTGGTGAGTTCAGAAAATGTGTGTCCGGCTATCATTGTACTTTACTGTAAACAAGTTAGCATAGCATAGCCCTGATCCATCCAAACTCCATTCAGAAAACAAACATTTAATAAGTTGTTGTCCTACTGACAGACCTGACAAAGCGTGCGCATATATACACACATACGTGTGTGTGTGTGTGTGTGTGTGTGTGTGTGTGTGTGTGTGTGTGTGTGTGTGTGTGTATATAGATAGATATCTATCTATCTCTCTCACACACATACACATCTCTCTCTCTCTCGACATATTGAAATAATTTCGATTGTGAGTTTGATCCAGTTATTGCAAATAAATCACAGTAAAATATTTACTTTAGGTTCATTCAGCTGCAGTAATCGCAGGTTGTGTTCATTCGCCTTATCGTGTTGTGTGTGAACACTTGGCAGTTGTCCAGCGATAAAACCCCCGCAAGGAAAGCCTCGCAAGGATTTAATTTGCATTGTATGTATACACCATTATATATTAAGACAAGCTGCTTGAAGTAACCACAAACATCTACCCTTTGGGAGGCACAATTCTTTAGCTCTGCAGAGCAAATCACAAACTGCTGTATCATGATTTAGTGTTTAATACATATTAATTAATGGGTGATCTGAAACATAAAAAAGGTTCAGCAAACTAGCATAAACAGCTTATATGATAACTACAAACAAGCGATATTTGAGATGGATTTCAGTGTTAATGTGCATCAAAACCTTATCTGAAAATGATATGAAACACCTTTCATGAAATGGCTCTCAAACTGACCTTCAAAGCAAGGATGAGAGTTTGATTGACACCAAAGGTCTCTTGTGAAGTGATCAGCAGAGAGGAGATGCCAGTGAGAGAACCAGAGAAGAGGAAGCCCTTATCATCCACTTGAGCGATAACAACCTGGTCAGGGCAATCCAGCATCCGGTAAGAGAGTGTACCCACACCATCCCTATTAGATAGAGAGAGAAACACAATCGCAAGTTGATCTGAGTTCTCTACACGTTTCTGTCATTTTGCATTGTGCAATGAAAGTTGTTGGAGAAATTCACACGTGTCTGCGCACATGGTTTTAGAATAGACAGAAACCACTGTGCAGGCACTTGTAACTCACCTGTTAGTTTGGAGTTTGAGGGCTGAGTTTGGAGCCATCATTAACTCTCCAGCCTCCACTTCAGGATTAAGCATGTGTAGTTTGTCATAGACCTTGATCAAAGTAAAATGTTGAAACCAATTATTAGAGGGCTTTAATCATTCTTTGATGCGTCGGCACTAGTGACATGTCATAGTTTAATGCAGTTTGAAGCTGGATGGATTCAGCTCCAACTAATCTGCAGTCTTATCACTTCACAAAGTTAACAACTTCAGATATTCCAAAGCTCAGCAACTTCAGCTGCTCAGCCCTACTGAATATACCGTATTTATAATACTGGTGCTCAGGACATGCAGATACGCTGTTTACAGCAGTGCTTTTTCCCCTAGGTGTTTGTGAGTTTAAGCCACAGTGCTGTAGTGTACCTGTATCTGTATCTCATCTCTTAGCTCATGCAGATTCCCCAATAGTTGTCCAGCCTTGGAGTCAGTAACTTTGAGCACCACGTTCAGCCCTGTCCTCCCTCTCGTTCTTCCAGTTACCCTCATGCCAAAGTTGTGCGCAGACTGGAGCTCCACGTTAGCCTAAAGGAGACAGGCGCCATTATGAGAATGGCAAAAATACTATAATTCAGGGAGAGCACATCTGATAGAGAGAGAGACAACAGGAGCTAAAAATAGAAACAGTTCAGTGGCAGAAACTGCATGTGATATCAAATGCAAGATGGAAAATCCTGAGTGAAGGGTACCTCAATGTGTCTTGGCTGGACATCCAGGATGTCTCTCTTGGTGGTGGACCAGTGGAAGGTGAGGCCAGGTACAGCATTGCCAAAGGAGAAGGGTGTTTGACTATTGGTCAGACCCATCACATATACAGGCATCTAGAAAAGGAAAGAAGATGAATGAAGTCAATCGGTGAGTACAATATTGCCCACAGAAAGTGATCAATGAATTTATTTCGAGTTAATTGCAGTGCTATTTTAAGCAGGGATTCTTAGACTTAAGGCAGTTTTTATATTGTAGTTCTTACCTGTGCTCCTGTCTTCATTCTTGTGATAGGTGCCCTGATTCGAATGGCCGTCAATTGCACCACCTCAACTTCTACTTGATCCTGCAATTACAAAATAAGCTTTTCATTTATAAAATCTAAGTTAGACATACACTAGTCCACATCATCTATATATATATATATATATATTTACCTGAGACACAACGATTAGCTTGCCAGTCTCTGCATCAACAGCTTGGACTAGTCCAGCCACAGTGACATTACCAATGGTACCACCTCTGACATGGCCCATGCCATTAACAGAAGCTATCTTCTCATTAGAAATAGAGAAAAGGATATTGGACTGAGGCTGAGGGCCACCCTCAGATGTGATCTATAAATGAATGAAAAAGGGATGGGTAGTTTGAATGAGAGCAAAAGAGAACTGAGTATCACTCTTGCATGATTGATCTTGACAACAGTGACAGTTTCTTCAATAGCTTTCATCAGTGCAATGCCTGATAATAATTTGCTGAAAGCTATTATCCTTTGTGTACTAAACTAATCAAGATTAGAAAAATGGAGATCCAACACAAATAATGTGCAGTGCATGTGTATTACGAAGTTTGATGTTAAGCAATTAGGAGGCCACTTGGATAGATGGTAAATGCTTTCTAATTAAAGCACGAGTTGAGGCAAATGAAAGGCGAGCTGGATGTTTAAACCAAAAGCAATTAGGCTAACGTCATCTTTCAGAAGAGTCCTGGCAGAGGGCTTTTTTGGAAGATAAACTGAGGACCAGATGAACTCTTCTGGCAAGATGAACTGAGGCCAGCTGTTTCCATACAAAGCCTAAGCATCAATATTATACATACCTGCATCATTGCTCCAATTAACAAAGTCATTTTCCTTGGGATGAGTTTGAATGGTGGAAATACCTAGAAGTTAAAGGAAAAGTTACAAGATGTGCAACATATGCAAGAGCCAAAATTTGACATTTTAGAAATCCAACAAAATTATACCTCAATTTGCTGAGGTGCGGATGCAATTTTTCTCCCATTTTTATCCACAACAACAGCTGAGAGAGTGGTCTGACCAATTGAAACCCCTTTCACCAGGAAAACAGCTGTATCATTTTCTGTGGATTCCACTAATGATCTGCAAAAACAAAACGACATGTCGAAATTTAGATGAAGCCTTGCCAGTTCTAAATCCTCAACTTCACATTACTTACTTTAGAGAGACTATCGCAGAAGCTGCCTTGAGTTTAAGATTCATGAAATGGAAATAGCTGGCTGGGAAGGGCTTCTTATTATCATCCAAGACTCTGACATAGGCTCTCACAGACTTGCCAATCTCCACCTGTAATACAGATGAATGACATCCATCATTAGGGAAATAATCACTTCAGTTCACAGGCAGGGCAATCCTAATGATGCTAATTCAGGACAGGGTGACTTTCATAAAAATTGGGAAAGTAATGCTAGAAGATGACAACCATGTATGGTGCTCAGACATCATTGGGGCATTTCAGGAATGTGTGGTACCGATAATAGGGATCATCTAGTCAAGTAGTGTCTGGTCCCTCCAAAATGAGGGATTATGGGGCCGGAAACTGACCTTGTCAACCACTCGCACATAAACTTCCAGGATGTCAGAAACATATACGGTGGCCTTGGCAGGTGCTGGAAATGCTAAACAAAGGTCATGGACCATGACCTTCACCTCCCCTGGGTGGATGGGAGAAACCTGAGCACACACAGCAAATCAAAGTGATATTATCAAATTCTCAAATCTCTGCATTCAATGGAGTATTTTTGAGCAGTATGGATTTCTTTCTTGGAAATTACATAGTATGTTGTTCAATAGGACTATTGTGTATTCTCCTGAACCAATCCCACCACATACAGTTCAGATGTTCCTCCTTACCTGAGCAGTTCCCTGGGCCTCCTGAAATACCACGTCCACTATTCCTTTAACACTGGTATTGACAAAAAAATAACCGGAACCTTCTCGCAGGGCCAAGCTTGCCTGAAAAATAAAATTAAATCAGTGCCTTGTAACAGTGCTAAAAATTCATTCACAGTTCACTTGTGTTTTTCTGACAGCCAGCTGGCCTTGCATGTGACATCAAAGGGGGGCTCTGACTGTAATCACTCTTTAAAATCCTCTTGCACAGGTCACTAGCTGTTACTTAACCCCCACACCTGCCAAACACTGCTCCTATATCACACAGGATTAGGAGAGGGAGGCCCACTGAGGGAGGTCAAGGGATATTAATTTTCCACTGTGTAATGGAGCAATGATTATTAACTTTTAAATTCATTCAATTGTTAATAGTGTGATTAACTTTATTTCCATTTTCTGTTCTGCATGGTAAAACTACTAAATAATATCCTTAATGATGAAATATCTAGGGCTGTACATAACGATTATATTTGTCGATTAATTTAATGACTAATTTTGTGTATTCTAAAGAAAAATATTTGCCTATTAGTCGATTAACATATTAATTTATCCAATATAAATATCAAAAACATGTCTAATCACTAAATCAATATTTTATTCAATCATCCTGATGAAGCACATTAGAATAACGACAATAGTAGCATATCTTAAAATGAATCAAATTTCCACGTCACTGATGTGTTGTGAACAGACATTAATTAGACTACTTTACTTTAAATGTTTCTGACATGGATGCATTTCAATATTGAGTAATATGCAGTATGATAACCATTACATACAACAAGTCACAGATTGTAATGTTGATTCAGCCGTTTTCTCAGAAACAGAAAATATGAAACGGCCGAACATTAGATGACACACAGTCTAACCTTACATTACCATGACAACAGCGGGCAGAAATTACTTTTAACATGAAGGTGATGAAGAAATACTTGGAAAATGCATTTTAACGGACTATGTGTGATCATGCTGATAATGTGCCATGCTCGTGTGGAGACAGAAACTAGCTGCCGCTAGTGCTCCACGAAACTTTCGCTTCACGTGTGAAATCATAGACTGTATATAAAAAGAGAGAAGCTCACGGAGCGAGCACCACATTGTTGAGTGTCTGTCCTAAAATACTACCAAACTTTAGCCGGTCAAAGGCGCAATCTTGTAGCTGGAGCTTGTCTGGGAATCCCACTAACACCGGATGCAGCTACGCTTCGACACATGTAATGCGAGTCGAAATATTTACATAATCGATTATGTCAACTATGTCGACAAATCACCCCAGCCCCAGAAATATCTAATGCTATTTTACTTCAGAAAAAAGCCATGAAAAGCTAGTGTGTCTGTCAGTATTCTGGGTAAAGAGGTAACCCAGTGATATGTAGTGAGGCCACAGTACTAATAAATCTGCCCCTTACCTGCACATCAGGGTGGTTGTATATGGTCACTGTGTCAGGGGAAACTTTCACATCTTCAACCAACAGGAGCTCCAGTGTGGCTGAGACAGGGGTCAAGGGGTCAAACTGTCCATAAGAAGAATAAGAGTTAGAAAAGAATTAGGGTGATGGTTACAAAAAAAAAAAAAACAACATCAAATACAGTATGCTGTATAATGTACAGTAATGTCAGATTATGAAGGCAAAACTGGGTGTATTACTGAAAGTAGGAAGCAAGTTGAAGCTGGAACAGATGAACAATAGAAGAATCTTACTTATCGCATGTAAGTGCAAGTTTATTGTTAAACAGCATCAATAAAAAAAATTATAACCTGCACACCAAGTCCAACAACAAAAATTATTTAAATGGTCAACATTTCCATCACAGTCAAATCTTCATTCCTCTCAAAAAACTTCATGACTGGGAACAAAATGTTCACAGATCAAAAGCCTGTAACCTGTAACTGATATTTTTATGTAATTATGTTCAGTTGCTTCCGCTTTTAAAGAGGAAGTGAAAAACAGTTTTTTGACGTTACAGTGGTTGAGCTACTGTTTTCACTTACTGGACTGGGAACGTTGGCTGCTGTGAGATGTGAAGCCTGGTACTCCAGAGCTGTAACTGTGATGGCTGCAATGCCTGTCTGATGATGGACAAGAACTGTCCGACGTCCTGCCACATTTAACAAAAAAAAATAAAAAAAATAAAACAGAATCAAAACAGTAATTATGCAAACACCAATCCAAAGTATTTGTCATCACTAATCTATAGAAACAGACAGTAAAAAGACAATAAAAAATGTATTCCCAGCGATAGGTGAATGGACAATTCCCTGTCTGCATTAAATCCTGCCAGAGCGTTCTCTCCTGCTTTTACCTCATTACTTTCCAAATATCTAAACAAAGGGTAAAGTTAAGCCGACAACCCACTCTCTTAAAAACACACACACAAAAAAGAGTCACAATGTTTTACCGTGAAGTTTCATCTGTTTGTTGCCTTCCTCGAACAGTAGAAGCTCCATGGGCAAGGAAGGTTCAATACTGGCCACTGACACCATGGTTGATTCCCACAGCATGCTCAGAGAGCTGAAGTTGTCAAACTTCCTTCCTTGTTGATCAAAAGCAGCCATGTCCAAAATGGGGTTTCGGTAATTTGAAACAGGTACCTAAAAAAAAAAACAAAGTATTGATCAATTCATTTTATGAAAAAATATTGTAGGTACGCGTGCAGTCGACATTGACTACCAGCTATATACAGCGTGCTAGCCTCGAAAACCCAGGTGTATTCTGACTATAACTTAGCTCTCCTTATTAGCTAGGCTCCTTACATGCTTGCTAATAACTTTTTTTAAGCTGGGTCACCGACATTGATAGCGCTGTGTTGGACAGATTTGTGCAGCTATGTTCACCAGGGAGAGCAAGAGAGAGAAAGACGGGTGAGGATGTGCTGCGCTAATGCGCTATGGCGCATTGCATTCAAATACGATTTCAAATAGGCCTAGTAAAACATTTTTTTTAAAAAGTCGAAAAATCTATCTGTGGCAGTCAGCGTTGATATTGTGGCAGACCCGCCACAAATAAATGAACGTATGGGAAACACTGACATACATACCACTTGTTTGTTCTGCTGCAGCAGTGGGCAGGTCAGGTCCAGCTGTGGGCTGGTATACACTGGGACCAAGGTGAAGCGAGACGGAGGGGCACATACAAACTTGACGACTGCCGGCTCCACAGCAGGATAAGGATTGGTCACACTGGGCTTGTTTCCCACCATCACCTCCAGCACCTGAAAAAAACATAATGACAACTCAGTTAACGTTGATGATAAAATACTACAGTTGTATGTTTAACCATTCTGAGCCATCATAGTACTACGGTGACGACACGCCTGTGGTAATATGAATGTAGGTAATTATAAAGCTTGGATTTCAAGCTATTGTTTTTATTCTATATAAGTACAAGAAAAAAAAATGTGAGGAAATATAACCACAGTTCTATAGTTGCTGGTATGAATAGTAAAGAGAAACAGCATGATTTCAGTAGTTCCCACCTGTTCTCCCAGGGCCCTGCAGGTTGCTCTGACCCAGTGCTGATTGTAGTTGTGAGATGAGGGACTGGTCAGAGTAAGGCTCACACTGGCCTCATCCTCAGCTCTCAAGTTGCAGAAGAACTTTGAGGGCTCTAAAACCCAAGGTCGTGGCCCGCCGTCAAACAACATGTCTTTGGAGGATCCCAGGGTTACCACGGCCACAGATACGGGGTCAATCGCCTGCCAAATAACATCAATTTATTATGAAATCTAGAAGTTCATAGAGTTACAGCTGGATGCTTTGAGGAAGAAATTCTTTTACAAATGTCAACAAGGGGACCAAGATGTAATAACACAGAACATAGAAAAAACTAAAGAGAATGCAATTTAAAAGTAAAAGCAGATATTTATTTACAAGCCTGGGCCCTAGTGTTAAGTGGCACTTAAGCTTAAGCTGGAGAAATGCTAAGCTGAAATACACAGTATTTCACAGTAAGAAAGAAAATTGGGTCAATCTTTAGCTGCCAGGGCAAAAGAAGTGAAAAAACATCACAAACATGTCTGCAATATTTTCAAGAATACTACTCAATCCCATGATTAAATATACATAACTTCAAAAGTGGTGCATCAAACAAGCATGTTACTGTACTGAAAACCTGAATGTAACATGAAAGACAGCCATAGCTATCAGTGGTTCATGAATGACAAAATATTTTAGTTGAGAGATTTGGTTACCTCATCATAATATGTATGATGCTGTTAAATTCAGTACATCTACAGTTACAACAGCTTGGATGAATGAAGAAATTTCATTCCTGTGCAGTACTAGAGCTCAGGCGCAGAAAAACAGTGTAGCAAGTGTATAATGCATAATTAAAATGCAGAGAGGAAACCCAGGACAACATTTTAACACTTGCTCATCATCGCATTTCTGCCATGACTGCAAGACTGTGTGTATGAATGTGCACATGCCCGCATGAGTGACTTTGTTTCCTAGCTAAATGGTGATTTGTGGTGAGCTGAAAAAAAATTAAGCAAATCAAAACAAAGGTAAAGTTCAAGATTACTACACCCTGCAGAAACCTTATAGCATTCAAAAAGAAAATGTTAACACTAAGTTTTCTATTAAATAAATCACTAAAAATTAACCTGAGGCCTTGAGAAGTATCCACTAACAGGGCAAAATTATACATCTCAAAGTTCATGATAAGCAAGGTCCTAGAACAACAAAACCGTTGGACTCACTCTGAGAGGAAGATAGGCAGCAATGGTGATCTTGGCACTGAGGTGAACGTTGCCGTGGGTGTAGCTGACAGTTAGCATGGTGTACCCAGGGGCCAGGGCTTTGGCTCTCACCCCACTGCAGTGGTCCTGGCCTGGAGCCATCCTCCCTGGATCAGGACAAAGAAGTGTTGGAGGAAGCCAAAGAGTTTGAGAGAATTGCAATATGACAATGTACAAATAACCACAATTGTTCACACAGGTGTACTCATTTATCTCTTATCTCCCCCAACGCGAGTACAGTGGTCTTGCTTGTTTTTGTCCCAGTCCACTCTTCTGATTAATAATGCAAGATTCTGAAATTAAAGACCGTACATCTTACTAAAAGAGGAACTTTCAAAGAGATAAATGTTGTAATGAATATCTGAAAGCCATAAAAAATGTAAAATGCTTCAGTGTTAGATAGGATTGTGCCATACTGTTTGTCAAGTACAGGCTACGTGTTTCGCAGTGAATTTATTTGGTGGCAGACTAATACGATTTGTCAAAAAATATATTCTGGTACTCATATTTCACATTTTAAAGTTTCCTGCACTAGTGCTTTGACGGGAATTTGTACAGATTTATTAGTTATTACTGCAACAACCACAATGAACACAAGGGGTGCCCCTCCTACATGGCACACTGGACTGTACATCAGTAAGCAGACAACACATTTTCATTAAAGAAAGTGAGCAACATAATTACCATCCTCATATTAGCCCCACATGTATGTTCACTAAATAAACCATACCCTCAATACACTTTCATGCCTGCTTCGGGTTCTTGAAAAACACAAAACAGAGTGATCAGTGAATGCGTGTGAATGAGCATCCACTGGTTAGTGCCCTTAACTGAATGCCATTCAACCTGGAGTCCATGAGCAATGAGTCATGATCAATATGTGATGAGTAAACCAGCTGCTACACAACAGGATGTGTGTGTTCATTTTATTTTTTGGAACATTTGTTGCATCACAAAATATGATCGGGTCAGATCACACAGACTCACCCTGTAGTAGCTGGAAGACGCCGTGGTTCTCCTCTTCAACCTGCAGGTCAAAGTGGGAGCAGTCGCTTAACATGACCCGCTCTTTCTCCACTTCCTCCAGCAGACCTAAAATCCGGAGGGGCAGATCCAGAACCAGGCCCACCCTGGCCTCTACTGGGCAAGGAGCAAAGTCCATGGCCACGGGCTCCACAACATACACCTGGGGGAGAACAGGATCAAAGAGGTATAAAAGAGTGATTGAAGGCTGGGAGTGATAGTAAAATGGGGAGATTCAAACTATGACTGCGATTTATTTTTACGGCTACACATTTAAGTTAGATTATTAGGCCTATACATCACAATTTTATGTTTTCATGAATAATAACACACTTTGTAAATGATCCACTATCTGTCGTTATCTGACCTCCTCACATATATGAAATACTTCCATTTGATATGATTAATAAAAATGAAAGCAGAACCAATCCTGACTTATATACAGCAACAAAGTGAAATAAAATCCAAAGTCCAAACTTGGAGAGTTGTTCAAGCTCTCCCAAATAAAATATTGAAACTGTTTTCAGTTACAAAAAGGTGATTAATATATTTTACAATACATGTAAAACCCAATGATGCCAAACAAGTCGGTACCATTTTGAAAAGAAAAAAAAAATGAAAGATTCTGTAAAAAGGAAACAGTATGTTAAGCTAAGGTGCTAAAGTGCAATTAATAATCATCCTGACTATAAAAAGGGATACAATTAGTAATCAAAGCAATCAGGATTAGAATTTGTGCCATAACTAAGTTTTCCAGGTCAACGTACCTTCATCTGGCCAAAGTGTAGTGGGTTGCGTAGATCGTGAGCATAAACTACACTGAGGCCAATGTCACTGACTGTTGTCATCACTCCTTTCACAGTCACTGTGGCGACAGCTGTATTGGAGGAAGACCAGCTGAAATTTCCACTCCCTCCTGTCGCCTGTCACAAGCACCAGAAAATAGGAGTCATTATGTGCACCAGAATGACACCACTCAGTGCCAAAAACATGGGTGTTATGGTAAAGTATGAATAAGAGTAATTGCAACAAAGTCTGTCTCATACAAAAGGTGTCACATGCACGACACTTGTGACAGATTAAAAGCCATTCAAGCACCAAGTCTGTATGTATTCTGAAAAGGAATAATTACCTTTATTGTGTACTGATAAGCTCCAACCTTGGGCTGCCATGGAAATGTGAGAATACTGGGACTAAGCACTATAGGGTTATATATTTCTACATCCTGTTCATTGTGGACTGGGTTGGCGAGTGTGTGGACCCTTCCAGTCTGAAAGAGAACAGAGGACACAGGAAATGTTCAAGCTCTCTTTTCTCAAGTGGAAAAAAGGGGTCCAAGGTTAATGCAATAATGATGATCCAGCTGAAACACAGGCTGCTACGAGTCACAGTTGCAATAATATATCAATTAAACAATTAAACTCACTTCATCCACGACAGCTTTTAGAGTAGCATCAATGAGAGTTAGGCCTTCTTGGAGCGCCTTGACGCGATGATATGATCCATTCTGAGAAGACTCCAGGAGTTCAAAGTACTCCGCAGGGAAGCCAGTGCCAATACGGACATTCTGCAAAATCAAAATAAACCACACGCAGATTTTTAAACCTCTGCCTTTGTATGCCTCTGGAAAGACGCCTGGTTTAAAACTTTTACAGACTCTGAGGTCATTTTTTAATGTTGTCAAGATCTTGATTTGTTCATACTTTAATGATGACCATTGTCTCATAACCGGATTGAAATATTGGCTAATAAAACTCACAGGCTAGCGAAGAAAGGCTCAATGTGCACTAAATCTCTTGTCTCTCAGATGCCTTTCAGACTGCAGCTGATTAAAGATGACCAAGGTTTGGTTTTCAGTTTTCCATTATACATGAACTAGGAATATCCTATTCCAATTATTGGAACGCAGGCCCGATATCACCTCTAATAAAAACAAGCAAGAAAAACAGTTTAGACTGCTTATATAACTACAGCAGAGGCTGTGTTCTTTACTACTGATGAAATGTGAACTATCTGATTTTAATCGACAGTTACAACACCACAATGCTGGTCACAGAATTTATTTTAGAAGAATACCTTTCGGACTTTCCCAATTACTGTCTCATGCTCCAGTGATATATTCAGCATTCGCACACGGATACACACAAATGATCATAGTGACTTTAATGAAGCATACTTACATCAGAGAGGTATATTTTTCTGCCGGATTTATCAAATACTTCAATGAGGATATCATAAACTCTGCCTGTTTCAAGAACCCAGCTGTCCCCTGGATGGATTTTAAAACCTAAACAAATTACAGAGAAAACAGGAGGTTAGCTACATCTTTTAAGTATGGAGAGACTGTGAAACATTTCTCATCATGTTTAAATTGTTAGAACAAGA
This sequence comes from Micropterus dolomieu, assembly GCF_021292245.1. Taxonomy (NCBI): domain Eukaryota; kingdom Metazoa; phylum Chordata; class Actinopteri; order Centrarchiformes; family Centrarchidae; genus Micropterus; species Micropterus dolomieu. The sequence goes on from NC_060157.1 coordinate 12,488,726, forward strand.
GACAGACCTAGGTAGCCTGGTTCAACCACATACAGTGTGCTGTTGGGTAGGTGAGACACTCCTTGCATTCGAAGGCCTAAGTAGATGTTACTAAGGAAAAGTATGCAAGGCACACATATACAAGAACAGCTCTAAACTTACTTGCCTAATTTTTGTTAAATGCACAATAACTAGTTAGTATTTTAAATCAGACTCCTCACAGATAGAAAACTAACTTTGGTGTAAAAACACCAGTCATGCTGATGTTAAGGCAAAGTACACAACATTACAATGACTTCTACAGAGTGCAAGTACGATTTGTCAAAAGGATACTCTTATGATCCAGCACCACGTTGATGTGTCCCAGTTGAACTGCCGTAACTTTGGAGGTGCTTTGATCCAGACTGGCCACAGCAACACCTTGGTTGCCATTAGGGCCAACAACACTGTTCTGAAGGTGCAGTTCATACTGATCACAAGGCATAGAGAGCTCTGGACAGAAACAACACAGATAAATTAGTTTAAGGCTGGCATTTCTGAACTAGACAGATTTGAAACTCGGGGGAAATATTGCACAGCTGCTCAGTGACTTCAATGACTAAACCACATTTTTAATTCACATTTTTAGATATCAAACTGATGCTTGAACATTATGAGCTGTGAGTTTGCAAAATACAGCTTCATAAACAGTACAGTAACTAAAGTAAAACTAAAATAATGGACCTGTGATTGTGCCCTGTCTTATCTTCAGGACTTTGTATCGGATGGAAGTTCCCGCCAGCAAGTAGACATCATGTGCAGGAATCAGCAGGATGTTCTCTAAAATCAGAAGTCTCACCTCTGCTGCACCCACATCCTGTGGCACAGTTACCATAGTTACGGAACAAAACAGTGTAAGCTTCCCGCCTTAACAAACTTGAAAAAAAATGGGTTACTGTGTTCAAAAATAAGATAAAAATCAAACCAATTTACAGTGCACATGAATGCTTTTTTAATATTTTATTAATTATTGTATATATTTGTACTAAAAATAAAGTTCCTACAACAGATATACACTATAACTGTCACTACTGCTGTGACATCACTTATAAAAGGCAGGAAGAAGTGATTACTATTTATGATATCTGCATCTCAGGAGATTCTATATCAAATACTGCAACAAAAAAAACCTGAGGAGATCTACGAAACTAACAATAAAGTGGAATATTAAAATTTTGTGCTGGCGTCTAGGCCAAGAAATTCATCTTTTGTACCACTTAACAGCTTACCTTATATAATGGCTCTTGTATTTTAGCCTTCAGTTTAGCATGTCCTGTTTTCAGTCCTGACACCAAAATAATATCGCCCTGTTTCCCAACACGCTCCATTTCAGATATATATCCATGGGGTGTGTATGTAGACTCAGAGAATTTAAGAACCCTTAAGGAGAGTAAAGAAACAGAAACACATCTGAGACTCAACTCAGTATGGTCCCTTGCATCTGACCTAAAAAATTATTAATTTTCAAAGGAAGAGGAATCAAGAAGTAAAATAAAAACATTACACTCTTTTGGCTACGCAACAGTATCACTTTATCAGAGGCAGGTTGACAATTGTGTCTACTTTTGGTTAGCTATCAGACATTCTAAATTAAAAATTTTAAAAGACTGCTCAGTGGAGTTTGAGTGGTGTATTCACACAGGGAAGCCTACCTTAACGAATTGTAAGAGTCAGAGAATCCATTCACATCTACGTCTTTCACTAGGGTCCAATCAAACACTAGACCTGCAAGGGTGCTGAAGGTGTTTCCTGCAACATAAGGACAATAGTCAAACCCTATTTCTTTAAAGACTTTACAAACTCTAAATATGGGTTTATTCATTAATGGGTATTTGAGATATAGTGAGGAACAGAGAATATTTGCATAGACCTTTGTCTTATCAGACTGAGTTATACTTGAAAGTATAATGGACACAGAGCTCAATTTTTTGAAAGCTCCTGGCAATCTAATTAGCTCAAACAAAACCAACAGTCGTTTCATTACAGGATACTTTCTATCATTGTGCAATCTACTCCATCTGAGGACTCCAAAAAGCTTTCTTTGCTTTGAAAACAAAAGCAAAGAAAGACAAAACACCAGGCCCTACAGCCATCATCAGAAAGAATCAGGCTGTAGCTACAGCTCATTAAACTAAGTGTGTCTGCCCTAAATGGAACCAGCCAAACAGAACAAACAAGCCACCTCACAGTACCAGCCTGAGGTGAAAGAAAACACTGCCTAGAGTCAGCTTAGACATCACTCTGTCTTTAGAGAAGCACAATATAGTATGGCATAGTATTGATGTAAATAAAATTTGCAAGCAGCACGCGCAGACGCGTCCTCGCCTGCAGCTCTGCCGCTGCTCCGAATTAACGGGCACTTGGGACGCTGCATAGATGACTTAAACGTCACTTCCTGTGTCCCCCATGTGGCGCTAAACAGCAGCCAGTAATTATGTTATGGCCCAGTACGTTTGACATGGATTCCGTCAAAAATAGAATGGCAGTGAATATTAAACTTTAGGGAAAACTTGAAAAAAAAAAAAAAAAAAAAAAAAATTTCAATCGTGGTACTGTGATTGGTTGCCACCTGTGCAATAAGTCAAGTCATTAAATTTCCTCAATGCTAAATATTCCACAGTCAACTGTTAGTAGTATTATAACAAAGTGGAAGCAATAGGAAACAACAGAAACTCAGCCACAGAGTGGTAGGCCACATAAAGCACCACAGAGCAGGGTCAGAGCATGCTGATGCCACTGTGCGCAGAAGTTGCCAACTTTCTGGGAATTCAATAGCTACAGACCTCTACACGTTGTGTGACCTTTGGATTAGCTCAAGAACAGTGCGTAGAAAGCTTCATGGAATGGGTTTCCAAGGCCGAGCAGCTACACCAAAGCCTTACATCACCAAGTGCAATGCACAGCGTCGGATGCAGTGATGTAAATCATGCCACCACTGGACACTAGAGCAGTGGAGACGTGTTCTCTGGAGTTACGAATCACGAGTGATTGTGTGACGAGTCTGGCAATCCGTCTGGTACTTGCCTCACTGCACTGTGCCAAGTGTAAAGTTTGGTGGAGGGGGGATTATTATGTGTGGTGGTTTTTCAGGGATTGGGCTTGACCCCTTAGTTCCAGTGAAAGGAACTGTTAATGCTTCAGCATACCAAGAGATTTTGACAATTTAATGCTCCCAACTTTGGAAACAGTTTAGGGATAGCCCCTTCCAGTTCCAATATGAATGCGCACCAGTGCACAAAACAAGGTCCATAAAGACATGGATGAGCGAGTTTGGTGTGAAGAACTTGACGGGCCTGCACAGAATTCTGATCCCAACCCAATAGAACACCTTAGATGAATTAGAGTGGAGACTGCGAGCCAGGCCTTCACATCCAACATCTGTGCCTGACCTTACAAATGCGATTCTAGAAGAATGGTCAAACATTCCCATAAACACACTCCTAAACCTTGTAGAGAGCCTTCCCAAAACTTTTGGCAATATAGTGTAGCATCAATGTCTTAAGGGTTGTCAGAGATAGTTCTGAAGTGGATGTGGCCCAACCGGTTAGGAGAAGTTCATCACAGCAAAAAAGTAGTCACTTCCTGTTGCCAGTATGTGGTGCTATGATATTCATGAATACTGGCATGTAGATGCCCCTAAAATACAAAATTTCTCGCCCCGCCTGACTTTGGTGCAAAGTTTGGTGAGTTTTCAAGCACGTTTCAAATTTGCGATTCATTTGCACAAAAATAATTGCTTCAATTTCAATAGGGTCATCGCAGGTTTCATGGTCAGACCCTAATTATTTTTATTAGTCTATGGGGATATATTATCCATAACACCGCTAGCCTATAAAAACAATTACTTTATCCTGTAATAAGCCAGCATGTGTCACCTTCAGAGTCCAGTGCATGAATTTTGAGTGCCAGTGGGGAGTCCTCAAGATGTAACTCCCTGGTGGTCGACACTATCCGGATCTCACTGATGATGTCGACAATAGCGTCACAACGCAGCACCTGTCCTGTGACTGAGAATGGAAGAGAGGACAAAATATGATATACATGGTACATACTGTACAATACTACAATATTGTACTCAAACAAGGAAAACCTCAGAAATGAACGGCTTGGTGTTCTAAAGGAACAGTAATTTAAAAAGGCAGAACAGGAATTCTTTGTGGAGGCACAAAGCATAATCTACCTCATTGCTTAAACACAAAATAATTTATCACAGTTATGGAAATGGTAAAAGAGTGTGACAGGTCTAAAGCATCCTCTCTTGGCAAAATGCTCTACAGTTATCAATCAAGTCAAATGTTGTGGCTTTTCTTGTCTGTTAAGTGGGCCGTTGCATGAGCGATAGATTATTTTTGATTATGGTTTTGGTAAACCTAAACAGCTGGAGCGAGTAAGGCCACATTCAAAATTAGTGACTGTGGTCTGAACTTTAAAAGAAACAATTAGGATGTATGTGGAAGGGCCAAATGTGTCTGATTTTCCTGATTACGATGCAAATGCTCACAACTGCCACTCATCCGTGACTGGCCAACAGTGTCACAGGCAACAGATGACATACAACTTGCAACAGCAAAGAAGGAAGAAAAAAGGGTTGTGCAATAGAATGTCTATTAGTTGTGCTTCTCTAAAGAGAACAGGGCACATTTTACATTCTAGACATATTTCTATATCACCAGCAATTTGAACAGTGACCATTTCAATAGCTTCCGGCGCTAATTTCAAGATTTTAATCTTTTCAGGGGATTCTTACGACATTCAGTTGGTATAACAAACACATATCACACCTTATATTTCTATACTCACATGTATAGCCTACATAGTGTACCGATTTGAAGACCAAGTAAACAACAGCATCCTAAACCTATCAAGAACCGCTGGGTTGCTTAAGCAAGTTGCCTTTTCTAATGTATGTGACGTATACATGACCCAGGGTGTTCTGAGTAACTAACAAATTCATGGAGCATTTCTCATCTTAACCTTTTAAAGATTTGTTATATAAATTGTTCTGAATGCAGGCAGCCCAAAATAAAAATACAAAAACCAGAACAGGAAAATAATTTCCCGGGACAACAGTTTCCAGGGTATTTAATTTTCTCTCATTTCCGTGCTGTTTTTACACAGCTGGGGGGAAAATATAGAATAATTCAGATTTTCTTGCTTTTCTACATTGGACCCTTGCATTTGCATGCCTGTAAGTATTTCTGTTTATCTCTAAGTAACAATGTAAACAGTTAGCAAAGCACACTTCAGTATGGTGCTCTATTTTTCTGACTCATATTTACACTTCCAAAGGAATTCATAAAATGAACAACTGAACCAACAATGCACTAATTTCACGTAGGAACAATTCTTGAATGAGCTACTTGTGTTGTATTTTATTTACCAACATCTTCAGCCAGAATGATGCTGGTCAGTCTGGAAGGCTGGGTGGAGAGAGCCTGGAGAACAGCTCTCCGGGAGCAGCCTCTGCTCGTCTCTTCGTCCACAGCCTGGATGCTTGCTACCTCTGGTCTGGTGGAGGACCTGGAAGGATATGACCAGAAATTTTTTTTGTCACAATAACAATGATGAAATAGTTGCAGCTTTACAATAAACTTGGATTGAACATTAATTAAAGTCAAATTTAGAAAGGGTTTAGCTGTTTTCCGCCCTTACGCATTGCCATGAACTGACTTCAGTGTATGCGGCATACTTAGCCATGTGGCCTTACATGCCTCATGCAATATGACACTTCCAGGTTTGTCTACTCACCATCTGTAGCACCCTTCAGTAGTTTCCAATGTGAAGTTAATCTTTGTACTTCTAGCAAGCGGTAGCAACACTTTGGGAATATTTAGTTTCGAGGTACCGTTAACTTGAATCACGATTTTTAATAATAGCAATACCAACACTGATAACTTTAACTGAACCATTTCCGTTTTATGAGATTGCGGTGATTTTTTTGGCAATGAAACCAACGGTCGAATGAATGAACTCTTATATTCTGTACTAGCAATACTTCCCCCTTCCCATTAAGTGAACTGTTTGTGCAAGTAGTTTTGGAGTTGTGGCTCTGGGACACACGTTTAGGTGAGCTAACATCGCTACTAAAGTCTTCCTACTCAGTTTCAGTTTGTGTCGTTAACAGATAACGTTAGCAGCCACATGATGATAACAGTTAATGTCTTCTTCTAGCTTTAGTCCTGTAATTCAGGTCCTTCCCTTTGTTTATCTTCGAATATGCTTCGGAATACACGGCGACTATCAATTTCAAATCCCCAGTTTTATATTAATATATACAGTTAGCAAACGACAGCTTAAAATACGCATATTTCGTATAAATACCCGCCATTAGCAATAATTGGACCTCCAGTGTGCATGCCGGGAGTGGGGAAACGTCATAGACGAGGGTGGGCAACGGGGGTGATGACGCGCCTTCTTAAAGAGACAGTTTGTTTTTTTCAACACTTGAATTGAATAATCCGAAACTGCAAGCCTGGATTCATAAATCGGGCAGCTTCGTGAGGCCTCAGATCCTTAGGGGAAAGCCCCGTGTTCACAGTGTGTTTGGTTTGTGGTAATTTGATTAAATGCAAAATTGTTTGTGCACTACTAAATGACAAAATCAACTGAAATGACAATGCTCCAGATGTTGTCAAGCAGCATCTCCATCCCTTTTTGGCACATCCAGTTCTGCAACTTTATATGTCACTGAAAAAACGTCACTGAGTTACCACTTTATAGGTACACATATACAATATAATACAACCCAAAAGCACATCTTTGTGTCATGTTAAGCTTTACTGGCACTGTGTCAGAGAAATGCATTCAGTACATTCATCTCCAGTGTAGTCTGTAACACTCCAGTACTTGTGTTTTGTTGTAAATTGAGAATTTTTTGTAATAATTTGTCCCCCTCATTTCCTGTATGTAGTGGTGGACAAAACCTGAAACACCACAATATGATACCAACGTTAAAGATGTCCTCGGAAATGACTGTAAAGTTGGATTAACTGTATTAAAAACTGTTTTTGTTCATTCACAAAGCTATGATTCATTGCTTACAATTGTTTGCACAGGTAAACTGATACATTTGTAAATTCTTGCTCTAGTGGTAACTTGATAAGTGGTTGACTAATCCTTGACACTCAGCCAACAGACTGATTTCTCTGCATGTTGAATGAATGTGACGTGGAGGGCATTCAGAAGTTGGCTGACACAAGTAATAGGATCATTTTGTGTACAGATTGATTGATTTTATATTGTTGTATATTAATCTTTAAATTAATTTGAACAACAGGACAAGGCAGACCACCATAAACACCTGGCTGCCAGTCATTCTTGCATTATGTCTTTTGGATGCACCCAGTTTTGGCTGTCAGATGCATTCAGTTAAGAACATGCAGACTTTTCACCCCTAGGTGTCACTGAAAGCTGCACCTGTATACTTTTGTCACCCAGGCATGGATGACAGCAATAAGCAGGGGACATGTTCCTTATGTGAAATATGGGTGAAATAGTCATCAGTCACGTTGAACCAATGTAATATTTAACAAAAGAACAGTGGTTCAAATTATGATGATTGAAAATTAGCTAAATGGCAACATGTTTGGAAGTGGAAAGCTGTGTAAAATCATAAGCAAAAATCACCTTAGTATGTTTGTGTGTGAGATCATTGTCTGGCATTAAAATTGGTCCTGGATTAACACATGAATTGTTAACGGAATGTTAATTATACATTCTCAGTTCAATTGCATTATTTCTGATCCATCCTCTGATCTGCTTTGAAGTTATTACAGCACTGCTCCTCCTGGTTTGTGCTTCAAGTTTCTAGACACCGAGAGCTACACAGCTTGATTAGCAGATACACTGTGGTTTTGAAGTGTCTTACATAATGCTGTTTTGTGCCAAAGGTGACATATTGTTTGAGTCAGAGTGCATTAGCAATGAAAGCCCATCACTGACTGGTACTGTGGTGCAATAGGCTGGCTTTTATGACCATACAGTAGATGCAACTGCAGTAATCTACACATAATATACTCTGCATTGACACTACAAAGGTAACATGGTCTAAAATTATGGCTGTTCCAACGTGTTTTGACTTTTTCAAGCTATCTGGGGTTGAATTAATATGACATATCTTTCTTCAGAACAATGATGACTATTGAGAATGAAACCTGAGACAGAACAACTTTCATTTATTTGACAAAGCCACTCTGTGTGGGCTTCGGTCTTACATTTAGTTTCATCTTTGTATCCTATCCATGGGCAGTGTACAATTGATGTTAGGAGTGAATGATGTAATGTCTGAGAACCTGGAAAACAATACCTGAATGCCATGCTCTGTGTTTGTAGCACTTCACATGGAGACTTAAGTCTAGACAACACAAAGTGCAGCACCAGACTGAACTCATTCAAAGAGAAAATTACTTGTAATGTAGAGTTGTTTCTGGGTGGATAAATCCTTATGTGATTTCCTCAGTCCAAACCTGGCCAAGTTAGATCTCAACAACCATTGAGTATATCCAGTGAAAAAATGGGAAGTTCTCAAATGGTTGGAAATAGTTTTTGTTTAAAATTGTCTGACTTTGTGGCTGTGTTTTTAAGTGAGTTAAACAGCCATACTCTTTAAACGTTACTGCTGGCATTACATTTAATCACCTATTATTTCCTGAAAGATGACCTTTCAGATTCCAATGTGTTGTATAGTCACTTTTATGTTGCGTAATTGGCCGTGCATCAACACCCATATGTTGCACATAAAATATTGTCCTATGTCACAAATGGTTGTAGCTGCTTTCCACTTCTGTCTAGTTCCTCCTCATCTGGCATGCATCAGCAGTCACGTCCTTCCTGGTGTGAAGACAGGAACTTTTCTTGGCCACCATGCTTGGTCCAAACAAGTGGGTGCAGAAGGCCGTAGCACTTATTTGAACGCTTACTCAATGGCAATGCTCTCAACTGGTGGCTCGGCTTTTCCCAAAAATGTAATAGGCTTTGGAAAGCTCACTGCTTCATATAGAAGTACACCGCTTAAAGGTCCTCAAGGTGTGAGCCACAGTTAAAACTGCTGTAGGTAGGCATAATAAAAGGTGTTGTTATCCAGTGAAATCAGCCTTTGCCTCGGGGAGCTATCTTGTGTATTCCAAGTATTGCAAAAAGGACAAGGAGGTGGGACTAGCTCAAATGATTACCATTATATAATAAGGCTGCTGATGTCCACAGGGTCTTGACTCTACAGCTTTCTCTGCAAAATATAGTGGACATCATGTTGGGTTAGTTAATAATTTATTTTTTATTTATAATAATTTAATTATGATGAAATAACTAAAACTATTTCCTTATAGATCACCATTTCCCTTGAGAAGTAATACACCTTTTCACTTTCAGATTATCTTGGCCCACACAACATTGGTCTACTGGGCAGGTCAACAGAGCTGTGCTGTAAGTATTAAACTTCTTTACACAATCTCAACTACATGCCTTAAATCCCCTTGCCATCTCCATGGTATAGGTATTAGGTGGATAGAGCGGAGTGGATTATTGACATTGGAGGTGTAATCTTGCCAAAATGCATTCATGGGTCCCACATTTAATGTATACTAGCCAGTCTTTATTCATAACCCAAAGAGATTTATTTCTCATTTAGTAAGTAAAATTATATTAATAGTAGAACCTATTTGAAAGTAGTTTGTGACATTAGGTGATTAGGTGAACCCCACAGCAGACATGCCATTTAGCTACACACTGGAAAGTCTTTACGAGACACAGGTGGGGAGTCACTTTAACCACATTACATTTGGGTCCTCATTTCCTATGGTGTACCCCCTCCCACCCCCCCAGAGCCACAGTGCCCTGTCTTTGCTGGTTTACTTTAAAGACTTCCTCTCTTCACTTTATCTTATAGACCTCCAGCAGTGTGTTGATAGAAAACATTTTTGACTGCAAGTAAGTATTTTTTGAGTCTAGAACATTTCTTGGTCATTAACCACATGTGAAGTACGTAACTGCCAAAACACTATTATTAGAAGATTAAAAATAATTATCTGGCACTTTGTATGTGTATGCACTTGTGAAATTACTTACATTAATGGACTGAGGTATACAATATATCAATTTAAACCACCCCACCCCTCTCTGACCTAACAAAGGTTACAACAAACACTAGGCTCTATCCACCTGTTTAAACAAAAGCAGAAGATCAGGACAATGTATCACACAATGGACAGATAACATTAACGCCTGCTGCATTAGGGGACCCAAGTGGACAATGACGTCACCATCACTGGCATCAGTTTTAATGAAATTCCAGAAGAATATTAAGGCTATGCTATCGACAAAAGAACTGAGCAAGAATTACTTCACTTGGCTCGGAAAACAAATAATAAACACAGTGTATTAAACTTTTAATTTAATATTCCTAGTGTGAAACAGAGAAAGTGCCCATTAGGCACATTATTTCGAGGCAGGGTTGCAGTCAGTAGGCTTGGGCAATTAGTAGTGGCATAAGTCACCATTCAAACATGCATGAATGAGAAATTACAACAGTGTGGGGTGCAATTACCTCTCCCAAATCAGTGCGTGTCAGATGACATTATCTTGCAGGCTGAGAGACATTACTGAACCGAGGCTTTCTAGCCCCAGAAGGAGAGGTCAACTACTGTGGGGGGAACAGTCCATTTGGTCCCTGCCTGTGACATGAGGACATCTCTATGGCGTCAGACGACCTCAAATGTTCTAAACATACAAGGCATGAAGCATTTAGGGATTCATTTCTGTTTGCCACCTGGTTTTCATTACAGAGATGATTTATGTTCATGTAGGGACTGTTGAAAGTGTACAATTCAGAACTGAAAGCAGCATGTATAGTTGTTGAAATGGCACAAGGGATAATTTACTTCTGTAGTGGTGCGAAACAGACGTGTTATAGCAAGTGACCATGGGTAATGTGTGTTATGTAATCTTTGTCATTTGTACAACATCTGTAGAAGAAAGTAAAATTAGATTTCCTTTGATGATGTTTTTTTTCTTGCCTAAGAGGGTAAGCAGATTATGGGTGCTGTTTGTGTTGTGTTTTAGATTCCACAGCAGGGCAGTGCTGCACAGAATAGTGACAACAGCCAACTCCAGGGCCACTTAGCTCATGTGTCCAGGTTATTAATGACCATGTGAGTGGTTTAACTTTGAGTTGAAATTGTGTTCAGTGGACCTGCGTCATACATGTGTCATCTGTAGTGGCATAACACAGCTTGACTACCAAGCACAGGTCAGACTGAGATAACATTTAACACTGAACCAGGAAAATCAATACCGTCATTAGTATGCAAGTGGATGTAGACATCAGCTTAGAGGACCGGTCTGTCATCCGGGACTTAAGAGAGTTGTTATTCATGTCCATAGACTATATGGGTCTGCATGTTCTTTTCTAGTTTTGTTCAATACAGTGCTCACAAATCACAAATATGCATAAATGGAGAGTCATTTTTAAGCTGAATCGCGGATTAGATGAGATAAACATTTCACTCAATCAGGAAAGACATTTAAGAGCATCTGGGGGGGCTTCATAGGGTGTGACTGGTGCAGCTGTGCATGCATTTGATTGTAATGAACAGAGAGGACAAATAATGGGGCCACTGACTCATCTCTGTCATTGATTAGTCAAGGGAGACTCCTGAAACAAAGTGGCCAATGGCCCCAGTGCCCCTTGTGCCTGTGATCAGTCTGTTCATCCACTGAGGGAGTTTTTGTCTATATTTATTCTCACTTGTGACTCAATGACCAACTGAAGATCAAACTAAAAGACAATTGGAGAGATATTGAAAAGATTATCCACAGTAGTCTGTTTTGGACAGACCTCTGTACCACGCAGTATATCAAATTTCAGTAATTACAGCTGTAATACCATTAACCTATGCTAAAAGATCACTGACATCATGTGATGTCTAATGATGTTTGTATGAGCTTGATTTATCAGTAGGACTATGGCTTGTTGGCAACTCTAAGAGTAAACAGCATATCAGTGAATAATGTGGCACCTAAGTGGAAGCTGTGGGCTGCAAAGATACTGGTTAAACAGTAATAGTTGTGAACATGCAATATGTACAAATGCAAGCTACGAATTGTAATATTATATGACTTATATTACAAGAGCCACAATTATTTCGGTATCATAATTTTACACAGCATCAATTAACTTTGAGACATCGCACTTTTTTGTCATAAGTCTTGCACACATTTCACATCGACGTCTGTTGGTAAGTCATCGCTCGTATTTTGGATGGTTTAATGTAGAAAAGGGAACAAAACTCATTTCGAAAGATTGGAAATAATTCTATGGAAGTTTGTCCCGCCCCCCCAAAAAAAGGGAGCGAGGGCGCTCCCATCTTCCCAAGTCGTAGTCGGGGCATAAACTTTACGCACAAGTTTCCTTTTGGAGCACACCAGCACTGCAAGGTCAGAGACGCAAGGTAAGCATCAGGACTTTTATGGATAAAAACAATCGCTGTGAGTGCACGCTTTGATTTAGCTTATTGACCATTTTGATTTCTACTTGATGAATCCCACTGGAAAACATCTGAGCGCAAATAGGCTATTTAGATTTATATCCATACGATCATTTTTTCCAACCGTGTAGGTTTTATTTGAGAGTTAATTTATCGCAGCCTAAATGTTCCTGGTTAGGCTATATGATAACCCGACAAATTAACAATGTTATTAACCTAGACTATATTTTTTATTTAATGTTTACCTATAGATACGACAGTGAAGTTCAAATGTTAAACTCATCTCCAAGGCTACGTCTTGAGAAATCATTTACGGGATTGATCACCGCAAATAGCCTACTGCTGAAGTCCTCAATTTGAGAGCGAAGTCAAAGTGTGTAGCCTACTTTCAAATAATCTTCCATAAATAAGCGAATTCTTGTGTCCGTCATTTCAGTGGGAACTGACGTTTCAGTGTGTTTGCTCGTGGTTTGAGGAATTAGTAGATGCGGGAAAACAGTGTTTGCACGTGTGTATTTGCGTGAGCGCGCGGGTCTCAGTGAGCAAAGGGATAAAGGTCAATTTTAGGCTACTGGGATGGCAAGGCACACAGTCTCTGTTTGAAATGCTTTGTAGGGCATTCCCTGAACTGATAGCTAAACAAACAACCCAACAGACTATTTTTCGTTAACAGAAAAAAGCCCCATCAAGGTATTTAGAGATGCTCATGTCATGCTCAGACCATCTGATTTCCTTATCACTAAGTGACATTCTTTCCTGTGTTAAATATCCCCCTTCACTTTCTATGAATGTTGTAAGAAAACATACAGAGTTGGGGTTTTGATGCTTTTAGGGCTGAGTTCAACATATCACATCAGTGGGCCAGATCTGGTAAAAATGATTTTGTACCTGCAGCACACAAAGACATAACTGATTCTCTACATATTGCTGCAATGCACTTGTTCTGTGGCTTTGTTTGAGTTATGAAGAAAGACAGAGCTACACACATGGTGTGTTAATTCTGAGGACCCCTTCATGATTTTGAAGGCCTCCAAATTGCATTTATTCATTTTAAGTTGATGCACTGCATGTTTTGCTCAGCACACAGGCTGGAATTAGATTTCCCAATAACAATGCACAGGTAGGCAGGTGCAATTGAAATAATCAGGTTCCCACATGTCCTTTTATTTCCTAAAAACATCAAGAGTAATAAGCTGTACCATACCTACTTGTACACACTGTATGTTGCTGAAGGATACTGATGCACTTCCAAGAGCAAGTATAGGCTAAACATCTTCTTCCCTATGCTTTCTGTAGCTGCTCCTCATTTGGTGGGAATCTGTTCCAAGAAGGTTCAGTGTGGGAAAAATGTGATAACAAAATAGTCTACAAAAGAGAACCACTATTTTAGGTTAGAAACATTCCAGCAGGAAATGTCTAAAGACAAGTTTGTCATGCAGGATGATTTGTTCTTATCCTCTAATTTTGAACCAGAGTATGCATAAGATGTCACATAAGTCTTTTTTGCGACTGGCACAAATGCAAGCTGCGAGGAAAAACAGGAAAAGTAAAATAGAAAACACCTGGTTTTCAATATGCTCTCTGATTTGAAGTCATGTCACTTACTCACACGATGAAGCCTGTCGCATTCTGACTTTGTGCAGCCACTCTGTATCTGTACAGAAGTAAAAACCAAATCCAGTTGTTTCTATGCTTTATATTACTTTTATTTATTACAATATGTCATATTTTCTTATATTAGTACTTTTGCTAGTTTACACGGTATTAGTTGTGTGTTATCCCTGCAACAGCCCGGCTCGCTGAAACAGTTCATGCTCCACCTGCTATTATAGGCAGAAATGAACAATGGACTCAAATGACTGCAAAGTATTTGCGCAACATCCCCACCATATTCTGGGGAGGCAAAACAATTTTTTGAGAATAAACTAACATGTGCTGCAATAACGTAGATAAGTAGTTCTCTGTGCAATACAATTAACACACTGTTTTAGTGTGGCAAACTATAACATTGTCATAGAAAGTTTGTTATTTCAGCATTGTTTTATCAACAATTGATATTTTTTGTTAGGTTTTTATTGAACATATGTCCCTCAGTCAACCTTAACTTCAGCCAAATGTGCAACCACATATAAACCACAGCTTTCATCCCCTGTGGTGCCAAAAGAGTAGGATGGAAAAATTTACAGTTGGCATTAGGTCAAATTAAAGCAGACAGGTTATTCCGTTAAAACATGTGTTTTTGATAACAACTGTAAAAACAAACCAAAAATAATAGTACAGTGATTGTTATCAAGCCGAGTGCCAGAGAACTATAAATATATCATTAACCACTGTTTACTTCCACAGGCTAAAAGACACAAAATTCTTTCTCATCTGGAATAAAATCTAGCCTGAAGAGACACTAACTTTGAAGAACTGCCTTGTTTTCTTTCTTTTTTTTTTTTTTTTTACAAAATGAACATTCAGAAGGCAATGTTGTTTTTATGTTGGATTATTTTGTGCATGGACACCTGTCTAAGCCAGGAAGACTGCACAGGTGTGGACTGTCCTGTTCTGCAGAACTGCATCGAAACGGTTTTAGAGAAAGGTGCCTGCTGTCCCACATGTAAACTAATGGGCTGCACCTGTGAGCGTTACCAGTACTACGACTGCGTCCAAGCAGGCTTCCGGAAAGGGAAAGTCCCAGAGGGGGAATCTTACTTTGTGGATTTCGGAAGCACTGAATGCTCCTGTCCCCAGGGAGGAGGGAAAATAAGCTGCCGTTTTATTCCGTGCCCTGAAATTCCTCCCAACTGCATTGATATTTTACAACCTGCAGATGGATGTCCTCAATGTGAGCGAATTGGCTGTACCCAACGCAGCAAGAAGTATGAGGCAGGACACTCCTATCAGATAGACCCGTGCCATGTTTGCCACTGTCCAAATGAAGGTGGAAGGCTAATGTGTTCACCTATCCCTGGTTGTGACCTTCGTAGTTCTAATAAACCCATGTGGGTTACAACTACTGAGAACAACAACCCTTTCAGAGACCCTAGCAGCCATCATGGCAGCCACCAGAAGAGTCCTGTGGAACCATTTTCCAAGCTGGCACTGGGAAACACTCTACCACTGTATAAGCAGGACCCACCCAGTTTTGGCACCGAGGATTATGACTATACACTGGCAGGGCCAACGTCTTCCACTATCCATGATCTGGCCCAACCACTGGAATCTACTACAGCAACACCAGTTTACCAAGAGTCAAGCTCCACTTCCTTCAGCTCCCATGATGACAGTAGACATGACCTGAGGAAGACACAAAAAAGCCCTGATCCAGAGAGGAGCAGTGAGGCTGAGGTTGCACATAACATGGATCCAACCACTCGAGAGACTCAGAGCGAAACATCAACATCCCTAATAACAGCAACCATACAGACCACAGAGAACCACAGGCCACAACTGGAAACTGGCGAAAGGACTATTAGACATAACAGTGACAGAAACAGAGTGGTACAGGAAACTTTGAAAGACACAGAATACACTGCCCATGCAAACAAAGGGGGAATGCACTCTGGCATTCACAAACATAGTCAGGGCAGTCGCACACAGAGTCATGGCGGCTCCCATTCTGTCGGCCATAAGTTACAAGAAAAAGTGTCAGTGGAGCACAGGCAGCTGCTCGGTAAAGAGGAGCGGAGCTCACACCCCACAATACAGTTCAATCCCACCAGCAGAGCTCCAGTCAGGATGCAGGAGGATGGAGAGCAGCCTCAAAGACAACCCCAAACACTCAACAACTACCGCTCTCAGGATGGTGAGGGAGACACAGAAGGTAAGTTAGTATAACAGTATCCCAACTCTTCTAAAGTAATTGAAAGCAGCTAAATTTAAAATAAATCTGAAACAAAATGTTTTGATTTGTTCAATGCCTAGATCAGAATACAGAATTTTCAAAATACATCTTCCTTTTCCTTCTCTCACATCCTGTCTTTTGAGGAGGAATTTATAATCACTCTATTCAACCTGGCAGCACTCCAGGAAAAACAATTGTCCATGGAAAGTCTGTTCTCCCTTGATAGCATTTATCTACCTTACTCAGTAGACAAAAGAACTATTCTTAGCATGTACTAATTTTCATGCATTCAAGTTGAGGTTTGTAAATAGTGAGTAATACCAAGCCTGGTGCTATATCTACATTATTATACTTCTAATACATCTGATAAACCCTGTAATCTGTAAAAATTGCAATTTCCCTCCCTACTTTGCTCCGATGTAAGTCCTGGGGTTGTGCCTCCTGCCTGTATCATATTATCAGCATGTTGTCAAACAGATCAGCCTTAAAGGCATGTAGGCCAATCAACTGCAGGCACTAGGAGAGAAATCAGACGATGAAGTGGTTACAAGGATGTCTAGAAGAGGAGTTCCACTGCACTGGAAAATGTGACATATGACATCTTATTTAAAATGTAAAGTTAGGTAACATATACGTTCTAAATGAAAAAAATAGTAATGCAAATTTGTGTTGCTTTAGATTTTATGCAATTCCATATGTGTTAATGATTCCTTTTTTAACCTTTTAGCCAAGGAAAGCCTAATTTAACCATTTCCCCATAAATTATGGCTGTACCAGGTAGTCTCACTATAGCCT
Source organism: Micropterus dolomieu (assembly GCF_021292245.1). Lineage (NCBI taxonomy): Eukaryota > Metazoa > Chordata > Actinopteri > Centrarchiformes > Centrarchidae > Micropterus > Micropterus dolomieu. Next base: position 12,505,850 of record NC_060157.1, read on the forward strand.
TTTACAATACTTCCCTATGAAGAGAGTTACTAAACTAAATTATGAATGAGTGAAATGTATTAGCATTTTCATTTCATCCTTATAACCACTTCAGTGATAGAATTACTAAAGAAATAGGTTCAGGGTTCTGAGGACTCTTTCTTATTAGTAGTGTTTTGTCCAGCAAACCGCAATCTAGAGGTGTGTGGTTAACCTACTTTACAGCAGTATGATGTTTGTTGAGACCTGTCAGGACTTTTCTTTCCTTTCAGCACCTGGTCTCCATAGGTATGTATAGTATATGCTGAATGCATCTCTGAGGTGTTTCTGTGGGATTGAACTCTAGAGGTACCTGTCAAGTTAATTTACCAGCATAAAGTTGCAGCATACAGGTTACAAATTGACCGTTAGTTGCTGTTTGCCATGACACATTTTGGCTCCATACTCGGGTCAAGTCTGGGTAAAATGTGAAACTATGTGTGGACATCTGTGAGCCAACATAGAAATACTTTTGTTCACTAAGGGGAAAGAAATGATATTTACTTTGACAGACGTCCTCAAAGGTTTTCCACACTGGCCATAAGTGCATTAGGATAAAGTTCAGCTATTTAATTGTGAATTATAGCTTCATGGAAGAGAGTTTGAGCTGAAAGTCAAAGCAGGATGGCTTTTTCTCCTGGGATAAGGAGCTCGAGCTAACTGGCCTGGCCACTCAGTTTGGAGGATGGAATGACACTGTTAGGGTTCACTTGTGAAGGTCATTGGACATGTTAAAGCACAGACAGGAAAAACCCAGCTGATAAGAGTCTTGACAAATGCCTGTTATCAATGCTATTAGCGGAGGATGCCAAGGTATTTGGCGAGCAAAAAAGAAAGCATGAATAACAAGAACACAACCTTTTTTCACTAAACATAAATGGGCTGTGTTTGCCGGGGGACACGGCCCAAAATAAATGTTTTTTTCTTTCAGTCAATAACTCCTGCCCATTTGCCCTCTCTCTTTCCAACCAAATGAGTGTGTGCTCAGATGGGGGATGGGATTGTTTAGGCTTTCCAATACTGGGCTGGACCTAGTGTAGGATTTCTTGGGGGCTGTACCTGTGAGAGGCATAATACCCATGTGATGAATGAGACCACTGTTGTGGCTTGATTGCCAGACGCTACTCACTGGTCCCTCATGAGCTGGTGTGATTACCTGTCTCGCGTGAGGCTGCTGGTTTCCCAATCTTCTCAGTAATCACCTCATCTGAAGCATACCTCCACACATTTTTCCTCTCAGTAACGTACCTTCCTACTTTACCAAGCACCAACCTTAACATTGAACTAAACCAGAAGAAAATTAGACATGGAGAAGTTGAGAAAACTGAAGCATGAAAAGCATCTGAGTGCTTGTTTTTATCCACAGAACTGTCACAACATGCTGCATATAGGAGTGGGCTGAGCAGATGTATAATTTTCGTTAGGATGAAAAGATGGGTGAATTCCACTACTGTGAAGATCAGTTTGGAGAAGATAGCTCACTGCTCCTTACTGAAAAACCGCCTTATCCACATGTCACCCATGCTCATAAATAAAACAAAACATATGCTCCAGATGCAGGAAACCACTCTGAGACTGGTAGTGAATAGTAGCACATTAACAGATCAAATGCAGAAAATAGTAATACTTCTGATGGAACTTATACCAACAAATTAAGTAATATTACTCCTCACTGTTATTTTCGTCCATCAGGTCCAAAATCAGGATTTGGACGGATTTCATCTGGCAAGAAATGAGCAAATTTCCTGTGTTCTGGTTTGTGAACACACCTTGGAATATATAAGACATAATAAGGCAATGGGAAACAGGTTCAAATTACCAGACTGTGGAGAGTATTATGTCAGAGATGTGCAGTGGAATATACTTAACCAATTTAAAATGCAAAAAGAATGTCTAATGCTGATGTTGCATGGCAGAGACTACAAAACACCATGGGCTTGCGCCTGCCTGGGTGTGTCAAGGACACGGGTGGTATGCATAGGAAACACAAGCTATAAGTCACAATAATTAAATGCACCATTAGCGACAAGTACTGGCAGTGTTTATTTTAGTGTTTCTTTCAGGTTATCATCATCTCAGGTTAAAAGGAAGTGTCACTGGTTTGGACATTATGGTATGAAACCATCAAAGACTGAGACAAGCCCCCTGGGTTTGGGTCAACTAACTTTAATCCTGACTAACACTACAAAAAGATGGATCACACGATTGTTGGATCACAGTCTTAGAGAGATTAAGACATAAGTTGTCAATAATTGGAACCTGAATTGGCCAGGAGATGAAGTCATGGTGACCGCAGGAGAGCCCTCCCTGTTATGTCACAACCAGCTGTTCTTGGACAGTGTTTATGTGTTTCAAAAGGCACTGTATCTGTTCAAGTACTCATGGTTTAGGTGAGAAGAACATTGTGTCACTTCCTCCTGAGCTTTACACAGATTCTGAATACACACACACACACACACATACACACGGACAGGTTTTTAAGCTTTCAGCATCTGACATGTACTACCGCATGATTCGTATGTCATGGACCCTCTGCATGTGCTGTTATTCACTTTGTCAGTTCTGTTGACTCCAGCCCACCTGTATTGTAAATCACTGCCAAGTTCACAAAAGAAAAGACACATGAGCCTTGATTAGTGGCAACCCTTTATTCCCTTTTTGGTTATTATTCTTGCTCCATAGATTTCAGAGGGTGTGATGTCACAAGTTCTGGATTTGGACAAGAGCAAAGCATCTGGTGTTAATGTTAGTCTAATGGCCAGATATAATGACAGGCCTGGAACACGGAGATGCTCCTCAGACACCTTTCAAGTGAATATTATATAGAACTCCATTGTGCTAGCCCAATAAATCAACTTAGCTAATTATTGCACTGTTGAATGGAAAGAGTTGCAATACAGGCTTAATTAGAAGGTCTGTCAAAGAAACAGGAAGAAACCTGGTTAGTCTCAGATGTAGCTTGGTTAAAATAGTTTATCGTTCATCCCAAGTAGCTATTTTGGTGAAATGCAATCTCTATCCAAAGTTATTTCACCCTCTAAATCCTTTGTAAACATGGTACATTCTGGATATACACATGGAGCAAATTTGTGTCATGTTCTTATTGAATCCACCTGGAGAAAATCAATAGGAGGCAAAAGAAAGAGGATGAATCATTATGTTCTCTGTCTTTTAATATACATCCACTTAGGTTCAAAGGGACTTGTTTAACTCCATGGCTGGCACAGATACTGTAGTTATATATCAAAGAGTCATTGTGCCTTTCAAGGTTTAGATTTTCTCATTTCTAAACCTTTAAATTATGCACACTGCAGCAGTCACTTGCTCTATTCTGAGTAATTGCCTTCATCTTACATAGGTAAGTCAAGAAGAAGTATGAAAACAAATAAAGTGGATGTGGAAGTTAAAATGCTAGAATGACCTTGGGCGCTCTCCAATGTCTGTACTGAGCTTCATCTATTTATAATTGCAATAAGATTTTTGCTTGGTCTTTCGTCTGCATGACCACCACCATCATTTGAACCTTACATTAGAGCAGACCATGCTACGAGAGACCAATTAAAGGTGACGGAAGGTTGTTCATATAATTTTTTGCCACACTAGCGGGGTGGCTCTAGGGATGGCAGTGTTGGCAAATATATGATGGGCTGTCATGAACATTCACAGTCCCCTGGATCTTCCTTACTTTGGTGATCCCCTGACCTTTTCTTTAGCATTCACATTTTTTGTTTTAGTGAAATGTCAAAATATGCATTGCGATGAAATTTGATACAAACATTAATATTCCCCACAGGATGAATTGTAATCCCTGATCTTCATCTAGTGCCATCATCTGGTCAAATTTGCCCAATACTTTGGTTTTTGAACAAATACCTGTAAAACTAATGACATCCCCATCAGCCTCAGCTGTACCTTGTGTTTAGAGCTAATTAGCAAATGTCATGCTAACATGCTAGACTCTGAGCATGGTAAACATTACCTGCTAAAGATCAGTATGTTAGCATTGTCACTGGGCACATATTAGCATGCTGATATTAGCATTTAGCTCAAAGCACAAAGCCTAAGTGCAGACTCACAGCGCCGCCAGTATGGCTTTAGACTCTGGTTATAATCTGTTTTCTGATATCGATTTGCATCTGTGTTATAACTGGAAAGACACTTGCAACATATCTACACTATCAACCTCTAAATACCAAAAAAAACACCTACTCTGTATATAGTCTGTAGCTACTATCACTCTATTCTACTCTACATAATTGTGATAATCAGAAATCCAGTGAGGGCCAGTGTCAGCACATAAAACATAATAAAAAATGCAGTAAATAAATGCAACATGTTACATAAACATTTAAGAGGGTTATTTCTGGTTCTGATTAGATTGGATTAGTTAATTTAAAATTAAAACACTCAACACTCCGTTAAAACTCTCAATGGTAAAAAAAACACTGTGTTTTGTTTTATATCCAGATTGACAGATGTTTTGCACTGTATGGTGTGACTGACTGTGAAGGCATGAATGTCATGAGATGTGTCTCCTACAGTAGTGCAGGAGCCACAAATCAAAGCTGGAATGCGCTGCCCTGTTATTGAAGGAACACGTATACATTTTCCCCGTAAACTGGAAAATGTGTTTTTGCTCTGTCTGTTGCCTGACCCAGTTTGAAATGAAGTGCTAATGTGTTACTCTTTCACTCTGCTTCTGCTCTGATTAGCCAGGATTTAACCAAACAGTACAATTTTACTCTGAAGGTAATTTTACAGAGTCTTGAGTTTCATACTTCTCCCTGCCAATGAAAGTGAGAGCAGAGTCAAGAAGTCTGAGAGGAAAAACAAAGATTGTACTTGCTTTTCTCAGCGTAAAGTCACTAAAACCAGTTCTAAATCTGTTTCACAAAAGATAGAATTCAGTTGTACCTCAAATATCCTGTAACCAGATTTTGCAGCATCATACTGATGAAATTCTACTGCAGTAAATAACCATCCGTTTCCAGCTGAATTCACATTGTAACCTTTATTTCATGTGATTCCTCTGAAACACTGGCTGCACTGAGAGGGATAAATCTGGAGCCGGGTGTTTGTGTTTCATTATAGTGTCTGCCAAAGAGCTGGTGAAGACCTGCTGTGAGACAGGGGAGAAATGGGCTTCAGCTAATGGTCACTGCAACAACATGGACCTACCCAAGAAAGATAGACACTCCATCTGCTGGTAAGGTCATTATTAAACGCCCTTTCACGTCGTTTAGTTCTGCACACTGTAAATCATCTTAAATAGCCTTCTGTGGAAACATAGGCTGTTTATCTACTTCACCGGACTCATCAACAATGTGAATGTGAAGATAGATTAGAGACATAATGACAAAACATGCTCATATTTTATTATGAGGTGTTTTCTTGCAAGATCAATCAAGTAAATTTTTAAGATCTAATTAAATTTTAACTTGAAAACACATTTCAGTCAGCTCTGTAGCAGCACTTGTGGGAAGAACGGCCCACTCGTTGTTGCTGCAGGGCCACCGTTGCAGTCCAAACACATCTGCAGTCCTTTCTCCTGTTTGCTTTTCTCTGCCAGGACTGCCCAACAACAGTGCTGCCTCAGTTCCCTGAGAGAAAGTCGGTGTTTGGCTGGAATGAATGCAGCCAGAGCAGGGGATATGTGTCAAGAGGACACCAGCAATAAATGTAGGATTGATTCCTACAAGGCAAGTATATGTGATCAAATGCTACGGCAAAGGGTAAACACAGTTCACTGGGTTCACAGTCAAACTTAATGACATTGTAAATTTCAAATTAAGCCTAATGCAGTCTGAATTAGCAATTGATTAATGCATTAGTCATTGTAGAATTGAAAACATGTGAAAATGGTACTAGTCTGGAGCCAGTAAGAGTCTCTATGCCATGTTTGAGCAACTTTATTCATCATATCTCCTCTGAGCATGTGGTGCCAATTCAATTACTTTATTTTATTTAGACAAAATGATTTAGGGCCAATTACAACTGAAGATTCCTACAGTCCTAAATCTTTACAATCATCAAAGCAGACCTCAGCAATTAAAAATGTCATAAGCCAATTGTTGGCCTCTCTGAAATGTTGAAACACTGATAATTGATGTGGTAAAACAGTAGCAGTGGTAGATAGCTATTATGGTGATTAATGAGGGTCAAGTTATGGGCACTGTGTAACTCTATCACGTTTGGCCAGGTTCCCAAAACCACTCATTTTCCGCTTGACCTCTGTGTTGAAGGATACTTACTCACCTGCTCATAGGCCCTTGAGCAACATGGAGCCATTATCGACTCTATGCTGCAGTGCAGCTGTTAAATATTGGCTTTCACCACCTTTCTGTAGACCCCTGTAGATTTAGTAATATTATGCCATATACAGCCACTGTACATCACAGTGGTCATTACTTCAGTTTTATGTTTTGCTCTGCCCCCATGCACTCTTAAGTGGTGATCTAGCTGTGAGGTACAGGGAAACAGAGTGAGAGGCTGTGAATAAGAGAAGAGTTGGTCCAAATTCATGCTTGTAACTATCAAAGTTCAGTTCAACAAATTAATAGTCTGCTGCCACTCTTTGAGGCTATTTAGACACAGTGGTGCTAAATGCCAACTTCAACATGCTAATATTCACACAGTAACAATGCTAACATGCTGATGTTCAGCAAGTAATGTTTACCATTTTAGTGTTAGCAGGCTAGCATTTTCTAATAAGAAGTAAATACAGAGTACAGCTGAGAATGATGGGAATGTATTTTTGCAGGTATTGACCTAATGGTGGCACTAAAGGAAAAGTCAAAGGCTCACCAAAGGCTTTAGGATTCATCTTCTGGGCACCATAGATATCTGTCAAATTTCACGACAAACCATCCAATATTTAGATATTTTACCCCCCCAAAAAAGTTTCTCATAAAAGTAATCCTATGCGGATGATGTCAGTACAAATTTTAATATCAATCCTGAAATACTGAAATATAACTATATATATATATATGTATAACTATCAGATAGTTATCAAGATATTTCAGTCTTGACCGAAGTGCTCAGACTGGCCATCCTTAGAGCTGTGCCGCTAGCGTGACTAAAAGCAAACCTTGCTAACAGTATGGACCATTCCGTGTGTAGGCTTTTTCATAAAAACGGATTTTGAAATGTTAAGTACAACAGCTACTGTAAAGAGCAAAATGATCTATGACTACATGTGTAAAGACTGACTGTGTGACCTGCAGGAGTGCTGTGACTGCTGTTCTCTGGGGCTGCAGTTCCGCAGTGAGGGGCATCGCTGCGAAGCCCACTCCTACCTGGGCTTCCACTGCAGACACTTATTTCTAACCTGCTGCGATGGGGAGGACAGCACAGCTGGGAATCAGGATGACTGGCACTCTGTCAGAGAGAGGCCCTCTCTCAACCCCACTCCAACACCAAAAAAAGGTACTGTCAACAAATATTGCACAAGCAAATACACATGCATTGCATGCTCCATGCCAAGGGAGGTGGGGGAATGTAATAGACACTGATGCACTGCCAGAGAAAAGTACTGTTTTAAACCAAAGACAATAAATTTTCTTTATACTAGCTGTTGAAAGGAAGCATTATAGTAAGGTTTCCAAACCCTGCTGAAAAATGGTGTGCCTCACTGGCCTCCCAGAACAAAGTATAATAGCCCATATCCTGTAATGTAACTCTAAGAGATCTAATGCCTGTCTGCCGGCCTGGCTTTGCATTCAATTCTTTTTCAGTAAACCACAATGTTGTTAGTAGAATTCTTGCACTGATTTGGTTTGGCTTGTACAAGGTGAAGAACTTGACCATCCATGTTGCAGTAAAAACCGTGTGGTCGTGGATGATCAGGTGCCATACATTATGTTTTCTTCTGTTATGGTTAATTAGTCAGTTAGGTAATTTTTGTTTCCACATCATGACAAACATTTGGACCCATTCCATTTGGCATGAGACACTGCTGCAGTTCTGGTAACACAAAGCAAAAAGAAAGAGATCAATCATAATATTATTAATGCACTTAATGGTTATTTTATTGTAACTGCATGTGTATTTTTAAGAACCCATCTAAGAAACGGTGTTGCAAACTTGTTTAGAATATGAATAATGTAGTATGTGGTAGTGGATGATGCTGTGTATTTTTATCCCTGCAAAAATAAACATTACAATAAAAAAATATATATTTTATATATTAAATTTATATTTAATTATTGTGGCCATTATGCCTTTCCTGTAATTATTATTATTATTATCCTTTGAAGTGATAAAACAATTTTAAACTTTGAATGCAGTTTTATATCATTATACAGTTTAATTGCCAGCGGGAACAACAGCCACTCTCTCTGTTTGCTGTAGTATCTGACAGCCCGTACCCTAAAGAGGCCTTCTCCATCGGTGAGGAGCGGGATGGGGAGAATGCGGTGGAGGGTCCTGTTGAAGTGGAGGACATGGATGAGTGCCTGATATATGAGGGCAACATCTGCCACCACAGATGTGTCAACACGCCAGGCTCTTTCCGGTGTGAGTGCTTCCCTGGATACGTGCTGCAAGAGGACGCTGTCACTTGTGCGCAAGGTAAAGTGAAGACCACCAATCTTATTTTGTCACAAAGATCTAGCAGACATTTCCAGTGATGCCAGTACACAGGAAAGTGACTCTCTGTGCCATTTGCTCTTTGAAATATGATTTACAGTCTGTATTCCTGTCAGGAAGATCCCATTTGTCCTAATTTGTCTACACATTCGTAGTGTATTATTTTCCTGGTCTCTTTGAGTTCCTTCCTGTCTGCAAGGCCTGATACTGGCTAATAATAGTTACTTTAATCACACACTAACATCCCTTTCCTGGAGTGACAGCAACGCTCAACTAATCACATCTCTGCTGTTGTCAAAAAGCTTTTCAGATGAAAAAGAAAGCATTTTCACTATTTGAAAATCATTCTTTGCACAAACTGAAGGTCTGCTCAGGTGTACGGTTCAGAAGTATTTTCAGGTAATGCTGTACATTGTGTACCAGACTTTAATCAACAGTGTTTTTCACCAACACAAGCCTGTCTCAACAGGATCTTTATGCCAGAGCTCTCAGCAAATTACAGTGAGGGATGAGGATCACTAATAACACCAAATGTTTGTCTGCAGGCAATGTTTTTTTCTGTCTCACCTTCACTGCTATTACATCTTACATCTGTGGCAACTATCCTCATATCGTTGGATGAAAATGCAGGAATTGCATAAGGTTCAAGCCTCTAACTAAGACCGGAGTAAATGAAGAGGTGGAATTTTTAATTACAGTGTGATGAGACTCATGTTTCTGCAGATACGGAGGACAAGGAGAACGGACTGAAGGAGACTGACAGAGCGGCAGCAGAGCCTACTTCCCCACCTCTGCCTTCCACCGAGCCCCGTGTCCCACTCAACTCCTGTGAAGGTTAGAAACGTACAGCTTAATGATGGGAAAAGGTGCTGCAGACCTGACAGCCCACCCTGAGCACTTTCATTCATCCTTACGTCTTAATCAGAGACTGGAACATGCATCTTGATGTAGTCGAATATGTGTAGATGTGAAGTGAGAGCAGGCTGCCACAGATTGACATGTTATTATTTCAAACTCACCCTTTCAATTAAAATTGTGCTGCAAATGTCAAAACACAAGTGGTGAGATGGTATCAAAGGTTAGTTTGTTTTCAGCATCAGCCACCCATTCTCACGGGTTCTCCATATCATAATCTGTGCAGGGCCACATTTTGTTTGTCTTGTTTGGTTTCTATGACACCAGGGTGGAGGTCTACCACACTGTGCGCCAAAAGTAGGAAATACAATATGACCAGGTCAGGGATCAACCTGGAAAAAGGAAGTGAGCAAACGGCAATATTGTAAATAGTGTTCTTGTCTCCCACCCAGAGCCACAAAGCTCCCCTGTTTCACCCTGAATGCTCTTGTATGGAGTTTGTAGTACAGTATTATTCATATATATTGTATTTGACTGTACAGTATTATTTTCAGGAAACAGCCCATGTGAGCAACACTGCACCTCAGTGGGTGGAAGGCCACAATGCTCCTGCTTCCCAGGATTCTCCCTCATGGCTGACGGGCGCTCCTGTGAGGGTAAGGACCTAAAACTTGGTTGGAATACTGAAAACATTTTCTTGCATCACACCATGGTAACATGTGGAAATGTTGTGCAATCATAGAAGTGAAAAATAACTCGCAATGTCAGCCCTCATTTCACTTCTTCTTTTTCAGCCAGAGGAGTTTGGTTCCAGTTGAGGAGAGTTTCTTGGCAAGACTGTCTGCCACTGATGTGTCTTTTCTCTAATCAGCGCCTCTAGATTTGGAGATACAGCACTAATCCCCTTCACTCTTAGCAACACACTGTGATGCACACAAAAAAAAGATGTTCTTATCATCTTGTTCCTGATCTGGGTCTCTAACAGACTATCCATGCATTATCACGATATATCTTACGAACTGCATCCCATATCTACCCTTAATTTCCACTCAGATTGGTGATGGACTGCGTGGTTTATCCTAAGGCAGATCAGCTACTGCTATATGTTTCTAAGCTGTCTCCATAGGGATTTACTGTATCTTTAAGTTAAGCCATAACCACTGGTCTGTCTCCTGTTTGACAGCAGCAAACCGTGGCAGTGACACAAAGAGGGGCTAGGTATGGTGACAAGTTTCTCATTGTGTGGATGTTATGCCCAGTGGCCTTGCCCCTAATGTCTCTCCCAGTGGAGGGCCCAACCTGTCTTTTTAATGGGCTTCTAACTGCTGACTGTTACACACAGATCACGGCTCAGTTGATGGCATTTTGTATATCCTGTACTTCTACTGTGCAATTAGTAATTCTCTTTTATCACACTGACACATTTGTCCTTTATATTCTTTTTTTTTAAACTTCCAGACATAAATGAGTGTTTGTCCGCACATGCCTGCCAGCTGAACGAGCGCTGCGTGAACACTGCAGGGAGTTACATCTGTCAGAGACTGATCACCTGTCCCCCAGGATACCAGATCAACAATAACATATGTGAAGGTACACCATACCTTATTAGTATCAAAGTATTCACTTTTACCCACAATGAATATGTTGTAAATACCAGCAGGAGAGCATTTGTATTACTGTATTTTCACAATGTAAGGAAGGCACATTGTTCAGGCAAACAAACCCTTGAAAGTAAGTATTGAAAATTAGATTTTTTTAATTCTCCACATCCAGTGATTGTGTAATTTCACATGTTAGCACATAGACAAGAGGGAATAATAAGAAATATTACTCCAGAGAGCCACTTCCATAATCTTTGCTTGCCCTTAACTCTGAAGAGCTAGTTGGTGTGTCTTTGTTGGTGGCGCCCAACTTTGAGAGGAAGCAGTAAACCTCCCAATACGTCTCATTATTTCCATGCACCATAAATTGGGCCTGTGCAGAAGTCTCATTCATAAAGCAGGATGTTCAGGAAGAAGGACCACTAAGATGAGTTTTAGTTTATGTGCTGTAAGTGCTGTTTTCCACTGCAGATGGGAGACTCTGCCAATATGCAGCTCCTTAAAGAATGTTTAATCAGGCAAAATGAGCATTTAACAAGAAAGTATGTTTAACAGTAAGCCTCCAAACAGCTGCCACTTCAGGCCGTTGGCATAAGTGCAGAGTGAAAAAACAGCTTTGTGTTGCGCTACCTATTCCCTATTCATGGCTTACTAAGAGACTGTAATGAAACTCTCCTTTTTCCTCTTCTGACAAATGAAGCAAAGTCACCACACTGGAAGAAACTAAATTGTGTCCCTCTCCCTTCTCTAAACAGAATGACTCAGATAAGACCATGAATTAATTGTGCATTCTTGCATTAATATTCACTGTCTTCCTGACCCAGTGTGTTCAACAACCTTAACACCAGATTGACACATTTTGTGCCAAAAATCACTCTTTGTTTTTGGTGTCATAGCTCAATCACACCAGAATGTCCAGATATCACACACATATTGCTTAAATCAGTACAACTTACTCTTTCTTATTTAAGATTTTGGCACATAATCAACAAATTTAGACTTTTTTTAACCATCAAAAACCATCAGTGCAAACATGAATTGCTTGTAGCCAATGCAGCATGAATTTCTATAGTGCAGATTTGCCAAAATGTTAACAATATCAGGCGCAAAATGGGGCTCAGGGGCTCAGGTGTAGCCTACAGCTAACTCAGTAACTCATGGCAATATTACACTTCCTGTTCACATCATCCAAAGCATAGTGGACATATTAGGGTCAAAACTTATTAATCATAAATTGAATTAAAAATAACAGAAGTGACAAGGATTGACGTTTTCATGTTTTACACGAGTGGATTTTTTAAACTTTATTGTACTAAGGCAAAAAATGTCAATGTGGTTGTTATATCCATGGAACACCAATATTCTAATCATACTTCATACTTCATTCATATATTTTATTATTTTAAAAAGTCTGCAAATGAGAGGAAAAGTCTGCAGTCATGCTAGCTACTCTGTGAGGCTGTTTTTAGGCAGAGCAGTGCTTTTGCTAAAAGCTCACATTCACAATACAAGATAAAAAGGTCAGAGGATCCCCAAAGTTATTACAATTCATCCTGAGGGGGACATAAATGTACCAACTGTATGGCAATCTATCCAATAGTTGTTGAGCTATTTCACTCAAAACCACAAATCTCAAAGTCATGGTGGTGCTTTCCTCTAGCACCACCATGACTTTGAGATTTGACATGAGAGTCAGAGGGTCACCAAAGTCATTAGGATTTATTGACTAGGAATCAAAAACTCCTGTAAGTTCATGGCAATAGCTGATATTTCCATCTAGACTGAAGTGGTGGACCAACCTTCGTGCCAATGGCTAAAAAAATTTAAATTAAACTGTGTAAAACTTTTCATTTCATAAAAAGTGTCCTTGCATATGCTTATTATCTTCTTCAGCCAAATTCATTCTGGAAATAACAATACTTACGAACTATGCAGTGACTATGCCATAACCCTGTGAATACAGGGAGTGAAAACAGTCAAAAAAAACCAACCAAGTGTTCAAGGGGATAAATTCTCACGTACAGCACATAGACTTTTTGACCTTGTAGGTTTCTTGAACCCATTGCCTTCAGGGAGGCCACTGCCAATCACTCACACATTTATCCTACTTCCTTGCTTTTCTGTCTCTGTCTCCGCCGGTGCCGGGCCCACTCAGCTCTTGCCGACTCTGCCAGGCTTGTGTCAGGAGCAAGATGCTCAATCACTATCTGCTGTTTAGACACCTACCCTACAGTGTATCAGCAGGGCTGCCTGCCAGAGCTGGTTTAGGCCATACTACAGCAATTACATATAGTGAAATCCTGCAAGCCTCCCTGAAAACTCAAGACACTCATGCATTATGCACACACACACACACACACACACACACACATACACACACACACATATGCACCACATTTTGTGTTCTTTTGAGATTTCCCTCCAGCTTTGGTTCATACTGTGGCAGATGTGGAAGGCTGATTGACAGGAGGTAAGTCCCTCAGTAGACAGGTGTTAGAGTACTCTAGGGGAATAAACCACAATGTTAATTCACGAAGACTACTGCATGTGACTTCCGCTGGTTTGACTCATTAGATGTATTCATCTAGTTGAAATAATAAACTGTCATTCAGGCCATTCTGGTTTTAACAAGAGCTATTAGTATAGATGATGATATAGAAGAGGTTCCAATACAATTATTTTAGTGTTGATTAACCTCTAGAGTATTGACAGGGAGAGCATTAAGATAAATAAACAGCAGCCTGTCGAATCTGCCATTTAACCACAGTGCCATCCAGTGGCGAAATTTGGCATTACATGTATGGATCTCGTAGCATGCACTGTTTAGTTAACACGTTATGGATTATTAGCCTCAAACAAATAATGGTTGAGGTGTGCTTTATTTGCAATTAAAAATGTATTCAGTCCTCATTAGCGCATTTATTCATCTTATTCCTCAGATATCAATGAATGTGTGCAGCGGACCCATAACTGTGGACTTGGCTTTGAGTGTGTCAACACTGAGGGCTCCTTCAGGTGCAACCCCATACCTCGATCTCAGTGTCCAGTGGGCTTTAACTGGGACGCACAGGGCAAATGTATAGGTAAAGGAATTCACTTTCTTACTGAGATGATGATATAAGTTTTTTACAGTGAGGTTTACAATTGTTCCCTGTCTTGGGCAAGGGAGTGGGGGCAAAACATATGGAGGTTTTCACTCAATTCATCATCCTTTTTCTGGTTTTAATTGTGCTAACAGAGGAAATAAACCGAGAAAGTGTTTGGTTGGGGGAAAAAAAAAAGATTCAGTATTAATTTGTGTCACTGTATGAGGGTTTAACAAGCAATTAAGGGTCTTCTGTGTGGTTTTACATAACAGTCAGTATAGTTTTTGTTTTTAGAGATTCACAATCTTATTCCCAAGCACACGAGTGAACCAAGCCAACCACAAAATTTCCCCACAGGTGAATCATAGTCCACATACACGCACGGCAGTACGACGTGCAGGTGAATCAGCGTAGCTGCAGCAACAGAGGGGTTAAATGCCACACAGACAGGAGATCAGAGAGGTTGCTGTTAGGGACTGCAGAAGGGTGGATAAAAGCCAGTCCTCTGTCCTCCTACAGTACAAACTGATGCTGTGGAATTAGCCCCCAGGGGCAGGAACTGGGGCAAGTCGAGGCAGCCGACGCCCCTGTAAAAGAAGTGAAAAAGAAATGCTCTGAGAAATGACAAAATTGAGAAAATGTCAGACACACACACACAACAAAGTTATCCATGGGAATGCAACTGTGTGATGTGTGTTTGCTTTGATACCACAGTGTGGCTAAAGAGCATGCCTTTGTGCCTTTAGGTCTCCTCACTTCATCTGTCTTTCTTTTTCTTCTTCATCCCTCTCTGTCTTTCTCTCTCTCTCCTTTTGACAGACATTGATGAGTGTGGCGCTTTGGCCCAGCCATGTAGCCAGGATTTTAACTGCATCAACACAGTGGGATCCTACATGTGCCAAAGGAAGATAATATGTAGCCGTGGCTATCATGCCAGTCCTGATGGATCCAGATGTATTGGTATGATTTGTAATTGTTACACATGAACAAACGACATTGATTCATGAAGTGGGGGCAGCTGAATAATTGTCATTTAATTGATTTTTCCATCTCTTATGTGCCTTGTAGATGTGGACGAGTGTCAGGGCAGTCTGCATCGATGTGGAGAGGGCCAGCTGTGCCACAATCTGCCTGGTTCCTATCGTTGTGAATGCCAGACAGGCTATCAGTATGATTCATTCAGGAGGATGTGTGTAGGTACGCTGGACATAATACACATTATCATTCAGAAGTAGCACACTTGCTACATTTTAAGAGACACAAGTGGAGCTTTATGCATTTTGTCTTAACCCTCCTTTCTCTCACTTTCCTACTTATACTGTTCTCTGTTTACCTTTTTTTCCCCCTTCATCACTTTATCACTCATTTGCACTACTTTACAGCCGCCCCTCTTCATTGTCTGCCCATTCTGCTGTTCCTGTTTATTATTCTGTGGTGGGAAAGCTGCTGCTGTTTCCTGGGTTCTGCTGCTGCCTCCTGCAGTAGCGACTGGGGTGATCACGTCTCCTGCTGCAGAGGACTCTGTTCTGCCCCTGCTGCTTGCTTGCTTGCTGCTGCTGCTCCCTCTGTTTGTGATTCACTGTGTTGTGACTCTCATGATAATGGACTCTGCTCAAGTGTTTAGACTATGAGCAGGCAGCTGGTCCCCTCACACTGCACTCGCGTTGACATGCACACAAACGCACACAGGCATGCACATAAACACCCGCTTGGTTGCACACGTACACTTGAACACATAATACACATATACATAAATACAATACACACTTACAGAGGTATGATGACACTGCTTCTTCCTATCAGATGTAAATGAGTGCTGGCGCTATCCAGGCCGCCTGTGTGCCCAGACCTGTGAGAACACCCCGGGCTCCTATGAATGCTCGTGTACCTCTGGCTTCCGCTTATCCAGAAATGGGAAGAACTGTGAAGGTGTGTGTGTATAAGTGTCTGCCTGCATAGGTGTGAGAGGGCGCATGCATGTGTACGTGTTGGTGCATGTGGTTGTATGTTTTGGTGAATCTGCGCGTGAAAATATGCGTGTTTAATGTCTGACTGTGTTTGTTGGTGTACCAGACCTGTGTGTGTGTGTGTGTGTGTGTGTGTGTGTGTGTGTGTGTGTGTGTTTGTGTGTTTGCGTTATTCCTAGACTGAGCTGATATTAAAGCTGGCCACTGTACAGTATATTGCTGAAGAGGAACGGCAGTTAGAGGTATTAGTGTATTACACTGTATGTCATACCATGCCTCCAAGCACAAAACAGTAAAAACATAATTGGCTTAATCACAACATCTTGTTTATATGTTAGGATAAAAACATTGAAAACCCTTTGATCAAGTCAATTGTGACAGTAATGAGCCCTAACCTCTAATCTCCAGATGTGAATGAGTGTTTGGCCAGCCCATGCAATCAGGAGTGTGCCAACATCTATGGTTCCTACCAGTGCTACTGCAGACAGGGCTACCACCTCAGGGAGGATGGGCACACCTGTGAAGGTGGGGCACACTCTATTACACACCACAAATACCATATTTATACGAAACTAATGTTCAGACAGGTTTATGAATCAATCTCACATGATTTACTTCCTCCTTTTTGCTCAGACATCGACGAGTGTTCCCAGAGCATCGGCCATCTGTGCACCTATAAGTGCGTGAATGTTCCTGGCAGTTACCAGTGTACCTGTCCTGAATATGGATACACCATGTCTCCAAATGGACGCTCTTGCAGAGGTGAACACCCTTCTAAAAAACAAAACCAACAAAATGCATACACTCACTGTATTGTAGCTGCTTCAGTACACATGAACCTCATTGAATTCTGCTCTGAAACAGATTTTTAAAATGTCTCTGCACCCATTTAACTCTACATTGAGTGTAATGTTCTGCACAGATAAATATAATTGGTACTTTTACAGTGGCTCAGTAATTACACAGGCTATAAAACTTTATTGTACTAAAAATCTTGTCTAGCTAATTTGAATTTTTTTACTTGAGCAGTTTTTTCATTCCCCACAAGGATTAGTTTTGTCCTACATGTTTCGGCAATGAGGCTTTTCCTCAATGTCCAACTGTAACTAGCACGTTTCCTCGGCTCCAGGCAGTAAACCAGCCCTTGTGCATTATCTGTTCTAGATATCGATGAGTGTGCTACAGGTGCCCATAACTGCTCTCTGGCCGAGACCTGCTACAACATCCAAGGAGGGTACCGCTGCCTTTCTCTCACCTGTCCACCAAACTACCGCAAGGTGTCTGACACGTGAGTGATATAATCTGTTTAAAAGCCATACCAATGTTCAATATGATGCCTCATTGATCTTTCAAAAGGCTGATATTCTGTTATGTAGTTTATGATATATTTGGAGTTTGATCTATTTAAAGTCGATAAGGACAACTCAGTCAGTTTAACTGTTGGGCAATTTGGTGGGGGGGTTGGGGGGGGGGAGTTGGGCATTCCGTCTTTATTGGACAGAGTGTGAGTGAAGAGAATTAGTATTCAGTAAGAATTAATGTATAGGAAACTGATTTAATAATAATTCAGTAATAAAATGATGCTTTATCTTGAAATATTTAATTAATTATAATATTTATCTTGTCTTAACATGTTTTATTTCTTTTTTAAAGAACTTAGAATTGCCTTGTTGTTGAAAAATGTTGAATACAAAGAAAGTTGCCTTACCTGTGTCCCCTGTAGGCGCTGTGAGCGGATCAGCTGTCCTAACTACCTGGAGTGTCAAAACTCTCCGCTGAGGATCACCTACTATTACCTCAGCTTCCAGTCCAACATCGTCATCCCTGCACAGATCTTCCGTATCGGACCCTCCCCTGCCTACTCGGGAGACAACGTCATCGTCAGCATCACGCAGGGCAATGAGGAAAACTACTTCAGCACCCGGAAGCTGAATGCCTACACAGGTGCTGTGTACTTGCATCGACAGGTTGAGGGTACAAGGGATTTCTTAATCAATGTGGAGATGAAGCTTTGGAGACAGGGGACGTTCACCACTTTCCATGCCAGGATCTACGTCTTCATCACAGCCAACCCCCTCTAACAGTTAGAGATGTGCAGTGGCCACTATGGACCTTAATTCAGTTCCTGAAGACTTTTCATATCACTATTTAACAACGTCATAAAGTATTCCACTGTCTGTCATGATTGGTTTTAGTAGTTAATCTTGCTTATGTCCAGTTGAAGTTAATATTTAAGCATTGTTGTAAGAGTTGTGGAATATTCAGAAAGAAACTGTTGAACACTGCCTTATGCCCATTTGTTTTCACAGCAATTGCATGAAAACCCTGTAATGGCAAGTTATCTTTTTTTCATTTTCCACTGGAATTATACATGTAAGTAATTTCCATTAAGGAAAATACATTCTATATTTTCAAAAACCCATTAATATCTGAATCCAAAATAATAACTTTAGAGATACAAAGATATTTATTATACCACCAGAATGAAACAATTTGCCATTGTTTTGATGATCTTAACCCGATGTAAGTAAAGCATAAAAATGATAACAGGCAATCTCAAGCTTCTTCCCAGCTCTTTTTTTGTAATAAGAGACTTATTGCTCATATCATCCTGTTATAAGATGAAGATGTGTAATTTGATAACAATGTGACAAAAAGCAGAAGATGAGTTTCCATTACAGCGCCTAAACTAGTATGTCTCTTTTCTTTTACCCTTCATATTTTATCATTTTATATTATTCTATATGGTGTATTTTTGTATGAGACACATTATGTATGGATGTATCATATTTTTATGCTAGATTCATAAGCTGCAGTATTTTACTAAAAATAATAAACACCTATGTGATTTGGTGAGTATTGGCAACTTTCATTTATGGATATTAATTATTGAGGAGGAGTGTGTATTTTTGTTTCATAGTCTTTCCTTAGTCATTTCCACTTGACAAACTGGTTTAATTATGCACCATTGTATATAGTAAACATTATTATTAAAGTATATAATCCATTCTTGTCAGGGCATGTCACACAGTAAATATCTATACCTATTTACATGCCTGTTCACACCTTGCAAGTGAGCTCAACATGAGCATCATCCTTCAACACATGCCTCCTTGACGCACACACATTCTATGGCATCTAATAAAAGCAATGATCATGTAGTGTTTGAAATCTGACATAATATAACATTATTATAGTCTTTTTTATATTTATATGTTAGGTCTTACAGGCTCTAAACAAGTTCTACCCCATACTGTAGATTGTAACATAGAAAGAGTTATACTCCCATCTACAGGGTGAGTGCAGTCCTACACCTGGACATTTTGGCTTTCTTCCAAGGCAACAGTAGTTTTTTTAAACAATAAAAATATAATTGTGTAGAAATATGAACTAAATAAAGTATAAAACATCTATAAACAAAGGAGCTAAGATGATTTTATTTTTCTAAGCTCTACGTAAAGCTATAAGGTCATCTTCTGCTCTCCTCAGTTCAGCGAATCTCCTGGACCTGCTGTAATTATCAGGAAAGGGTGTGTGTGTCTCTGTGACAGCTGTATTAATGCATGTTGCACATCCAAACACGGCTGCTCGCCAGTTTTTCTGGTCTCTGAGATGAGTTATACTGTTGAAGGTCATTTCAACAAAAGAGACTGATTTCTGTGATTTCTGCATTAATTTTAGACCCTTATTCCTTGCTTGGTGAAAATGAACAGTTGTTGGTTAGTCCCAAAAGAATCAAGGAAACATTAAGTAAAGCTTTCTCATTCTTTGAGTGTAAGATGCTCCTCCTAACATAACTCATAATAATAGCTACGAGTGTATGACTGACTCAAGCACACCCAGTGACTGAGATGCCACTCTTGGTATGTACAATACATAACCAGCCTTAGAGCTGTGATTGATGTCTCTTTCCCCTAATTAGCTTTATCTGCTCTTCAAGATTAGGTGGTGCTGTGTCTCAGGGACAGTGAATAACACATCCCAGACAGGGGAAGATACAGACATCTATCATGGGTTTAGAGACACTGACGGGAAGTTTTGAAATATACTGGACAAAGGAAGAGGGAACTGTAATGAACTGTACTAAAGATCATTAAGCTTTCTGTGTAGCCTCAGTGTTATAGTTGAGGAAAATGAACAGGGAATGTTCTCCCCTCAGTCAGCAGTAAATGATGACATGCCCTTGAGCAAGGCACTCAACTCTCATTGCTCCAGTGGAGATGCCTTTTTAGCTGAAACCAGAAGACTGTGTACACAAAAAACACACACAAGTTGGGTCAATATAGCTTCAACGCAATATGAGTTAAATTCACCCAGCATGGGTAGAAAACCACACAAGACTATGGGTTGTTTCGACCCAGTGTGAGAGTTATTTTTTATCTTACTGGTGGGCCATTTTACCAAACTTTGCAAACTGTTCTAATCTACTCTAGCTATTTTTACTTGAACTTGCTTATCAGTATGTGTTACTGATTGCAAATAATATGTGTTTCCTCTGCAGTTTTGAACATCATGCACATCATTTTGTACTACTACATTTGTGACGGTTTCAAGGTAAGGCTGTCTGGGTCAAATACTTGTTTTTGGCTAAATAACAGTAATATAAAAAGAAAAAATTAGGAATGGGTCAAACAACATGTTGGCAAAGTTAACGCATAACTTCAGACCAAAAATAGGTAAATTTTGACTGTTGTAGTTGTAGTGCGGCTGTAGCCTTTTGTAGCATGTCAATCCCCATGTCTCTCTCTGCTTTGTTTCCTGTCATCTTTCTTCTTTACAGTATTTAATTAAAGACATAAAATGGTCAAAAAAAAAAAACCTTGCAGAAATTTGCCTACAGGGCCTTTACAATCTGTACAGCATATGACCACGTCCATTGTTAGACCCTGGATCCTTGATAAAAACAGAAGAAGCCTCAGGAAGAGCAACAGAGAAGGGATATATTGCAGACAGACATGCAATATATGTCAAGAAAGTAAGAACACTGTTCACATATAAATATTTGTATTATCCCGGGACATTGTTGCCAGAAAGACTTTGGTGTCAAATTCTTAAATACATTTTTTTTTCTCTCTGCAGAAGTCTCACAAAACCCACCGACAAAAGCAAAACTACTAGCCAACAAATCAAAACTGCTTACATAGCTAGATACCACATGAGGTGAGCGGCATGAGAAAAATATAATTTTAATGAAGTGACCATTTAATGTGAATTGCATATTGACATATATTCAAAAATATGATGATAACAATGATGATGACAATGTTATATAAACTAACTACTCTCAAATGGCACTTTTGGAGGGAAAAAATACAACTTCAATGTACTGTGCAAGCAACTGTACAGCATGTGTCTGGGTTGAGGTCGAAGCAAAGGCGGAGATATAGTTTGATGAGAGGGGGAGGAGAGGGAGGGTGGTGTTACAGACATGCTTGTCTTTGATAGCTCAGGTGGTCATCACCTGAGGGCGAAAAGAGCGTTAATGGGCATTCTCAGCAGCAGACAAGCACAGGCTAGCGCTCCCTCTACCCTGGCTGCCATAAACAGGGGGAAGTATGCATCATTAGATTAGGCTGAGGCTAACTACCTGCAGCATACAGTAGCTGTCTCAACCTCCGTCCTCCCACTGCTTAGTACGATTGGCGGGTTAGGATGTGGGTCTTGAAGCACAGAAGTGTGATTGGTCAATTTGTGGAGTGATTACCTGCACCACAAAAAGACTTATTATTGTAGATTATGTTGTGTGTCAACATTTCTATTAAAAGCAATTATATTGACAATAGGGTATGATGATTGATCATTGACATAACACCTTAATTACATTAGGAGACAATAGAGATGCCTCTGAGAGCCCAGCTTGTGAAAAACCCAATAGCAGAGTTTATTAAAAGGTGTAACAACCCTGCAGCATATATGATTTCCATGGGTGGGTCACATTTATCTGGCCCGTGATCTGGGTGAGCACAGAGAAAGTATCAGTAAGGTTAAACCTCAGCATGTTCAAATTAAACAAAAAACTCCAGAAGAAAAGCAAAAGTGATATATTATGTTTGTCCCCTATGGAAAAGAAAAAAAGAGCAAAGAAGAGAGAAGAGTTGAGAAACACAGAAAGGAAGACAGTGAGAGAGGAATTTGCCTGAGAGGAAAATGAAAGAAGGTATGTGAGGTTGCCAGTCACTTTGAGGCGCCAGGTAGCTCTGCCTAGGTGTCATCTTATCATACTTTGGCAGATATTGCACCATACCCCTACTATATTCACCTTTTAGGATGGAATTGATCCCACAGAAAACTCTAACCAAGCCCTTGAAAGCGACATTTTGCCTCCAGTCTGACCTGTGAGAAGGCCAGAATGAATATCGCCTCAAATATCCAGTTTAGAGTATGAGATTTATCCCAGAGGGCAGACACAGAGCAAAGCGAGGCTCATCCCTGCAGGAGCGGATTGTCCTGAGGGGAAGCTCTTTTCCAAGGCTCCCTGGGTGGGAAGATTTACTAGAGTCTTAATGACAGGTCGACACCTCAGCAACAGGTTCTCTGACCGTATGGAGAGGAGCCACAGATGATACGCTGCCTTGTTAACTGCCATTTTGACAGAATGTAATGCCAGACATCTTTGGCATGTTTGACTTTTGGCACCACAAATCATGTTTTTTTTTACTTACTTTCTGGATGCACTTCATTGTATCACTCAAAATTAGGCTCACATTTGTCGGACTGTACAGTATGAAATGTGTCAAAGAAATACTTTGGTGTGCAGCCATGCTGATAGTTTGCGTAGTAGTAGATAGATTTAAATCCTACGTATAATGTTACTTTGTGGTGTTCACAAATTCAGCAACTGAAAATGATTACATTCAGTGGTAACAGTTTTCATCGAAGAAATACTCCCCCTAAAAACTGTTGACAGTGTGTTTTGTGGATCATTCAGAATAACAGGGATTTTGCTGTTTTAAAAAAAAATAAAATGTAATAACTGTTTTCCATGTTTAGGTCATGTTGATGTCTGTTCTTCAACAAGCTCCACTGAGGGAAACAGTAAGATTCTGAGAAAAAAGCTTGTAAGCGGAGTGTAAGCGTTGTTAAGATTACTGTTTGGAAGAACAAGTATGACTTTTCTGGCTCAACTTAATTTTTCAGTGCAGCTAGGTAATTAAAAGCAAAATGCTTTACGACAGCAATGTTGGTCTGTCTGTTGGCAGGTCCACCACTTACACACTCATTCAGCTGACACTTTTATCCAAAGCAACTTACAGTTTACAAGCCTCTGGAGGAACTAGGGGTTAAGTGTCTTGCTCAGGGACACGTTGGTGGATGGACAGTGGGGGATGTCTCTCACACCAAAGGCATGTATCTTATCCATTGCGCCATCACCAGCCCACACCGCTCTGCCCAGACTGAAATATTTCAACAGTTATTTGATGATGAATTGCTATGAAATTTGGTAAATATGTTTGTGGTGCCAAGATGGACAATCCTAATGTGATTTCCTGACTTTACCTCTCACGCAGGTCAAAATTTTCACTTGTCCATTGAAATATCTCTACATCTATATACATTTTGCATTTTGCAAGGTACTGGATAAAAATGTTTTTGTGTCAGAGCATTTGATATAATGATTGCTGTCGGAATATAAAGAATAAATGAAGAGGAGAAGACCTAAGACATGAGAAGACAAAAAATGTGTTGCCAACCCTAGCTTTAATTTGCAGATATGGAACCAGTGTTAAATTTATGAAGGCCAGTTGACCAATACAATCCAGTTTAAAAATCGAGCAATACTGGATTGATTATGACAGTAGAAGAAAACAAGCAAGTGTAAATTTATACATGTATGTAGGATGTACACTTTTGTTCCAACTGATATTTGCCAGATTTGACAAAATATTTGGTGCCATTTTACAGTCGTAAACTTCTATACACTATAGTTATATATTTATGTTGTCTCTTTGATGATTAAGTTACTGATAAGGAGGAGGAGGAATCTTCAGTAGACAAGTGTACATTAGTAGATCATCTGTAATCCAAATAATTTGTGTTCATCTAATTGTACCACCAATCCATTTAGTTGTTATAAAAAAGCATTGAAATTTCACAATATTCAACGATGAATTTGCAAGATGCAACAGGTACTGCACTGCTTTCATGACTGTCTGCATACCAATGTGACCACAGTCTAACTATTACTCTCTTTATCTCTGCCCCCTCCGGCACCAAGGTAGAAAACCCTGTGTTCTCTTTCCAGAAAGACCTCTTCTTTAAATCTGCTGTGGCATATGTACATTTGTTTGTGTTTACCCCCACAGCAAAGTATTTTATGAGAGGTCTGTCATTTATAGGAAGAAAAATAGTGAACAAAGGATGCTGAAAATTTGTATTAAGACAGTTCTGCCTATTCTTGAATGTTTCGATATGAAACCATAAGTATACCTGCTGCTGTACTAAAGACAACATTCTCACTCTGTTGTGTTCCCTTGTCCACCACATGAGCGCTGGCAGTGTTTTGTTAGAAAGACTGATGCCTGTGTGTTTATCTGGTGTAAACCCTATTGTCTGTGGCAGTGTGAAGTTTCATTCTGACAGACAGCTGCTCAATATTCTTATTCATAAACACAAGCAGCAATCAGCATAAATCATGTCATTCACTGCACTTTATACGCTTCAAGAAATATTTCTTTTAAACGACGGGTTGATTTGTTGTTATTTCTGTCTAATTGTCTAACTTGTCACTGATGCACACGCTTATGACTCACAAGCAGACACGCCCAAATAATGGTCTTGTTGCAGTGGGAAATTTCCCTAACTCTTCACAATAACTTGCGGGTAGCCTAGGGGACTGTAAGGATGCCCATTTGCACTTATGGAGTTTAAGATATTTCCAGATCCTTTATGGAAAACAACTCCACCTGAAATGTAGAGCCATTTTTCTGGCTGAAAGGGGGGAAAAAAGGCTACAGTGACAGTGCTACAGTGGAAAGTCTAATCATACTGAAACAATGCCACTGCAAAGGTATGACAGAGATTGAGTTCTGAGTGTGGACAATGACATCAGATGCTGTTTGTGTGTGCTATTGAAAATAAGTCATAATGATGTAGATCAAAACCTTGGTTTACCCAAAATACAACTTACCCCTGTAGTGTTATGTAGAGAGTTTTATTTTACCATGTTTTGAGATATTTGTCTTGTACCTAGAGAGACTATATGCATAGATATACTGGGCTTTTGCGCATACATATGCATAGGGAGTTCTGTCTGTGTATGGATGATCCTGAATAACAGGACACTGTTACAGGAAACAAAATCTCATTAACGTCCACTACTGGGGAGGCGGCAGAAAACTTACTGACTGTTAACTCAAAACCTTGGCAGAAAACAAGAAGAAAACATACTCCAGTGAGCACTGACTGTATGTTTCTTTATCATTTGAGTGAGCACATTCACATATGTTTAAAATACACAGATTTTGATTCCAGTTTTACTCTGTAAGACTTTCCCAAACCAGAACAAGAAGTTTGGCAAAATAAAATACTTTGATCAGCATATGGAAAGATTGCAGGGCTCCAATGTACAAATTTACGATCCACTTACCATCTGTGTTTAAAACCACTGAGTCACAGTTACTGCTCTCTCTGTTTGTGTCCTCACCCCCCTTCTATCTAACCCACCCGCTAGATAACTCTAAGTTACAGGTGTGCTTTCTCACAACTTTGACATATCACCATCCACCTGACACATCTGACCTTGAAGTCACCCATAAAAGGCCGATGCAGTGCACAACTGTGCCACAGACAGCAAACAGAACACCGACCATTCCCAAGCAAAGATGAAGACTTCCATGGTCTTCTCGCTGGTACTGATACTCTGCCATCTTTGCAGAGCTCAGATACACAGCAGTGACATAGATTTCTTGCTTCACGCTGTCGGGAGCTGGGAAGAGAAGGCTCAGACACTGAGATCCAGGACTGAAGCTGAGGGAGGTGAACAAGAGCTGGTGCTTCAGTCTGACATTTGGGCTGAGCTGAGGAATCTGAGAGACATGGTGGTGGAGCAGAGAGTGGAGCTGAAGCACCTCACGACCAGAGTAATAACTGCTGAAGGTCTGGTGGAGGCCCTGCAGAAGCAGAATACAGGTACACTATAATAAATGACTCACTTTCTAAAAAAAAAATAGATGTAGCTGAGCTTACATGACAACTCTTGTTACAGCCGCCGAGGCCAGGATCACCGCTGCTGAAATCTTGGCAGAGGAATTACAGATGGAGAATGACGGTAAACACTGTGCCATGCTTTGACATTGCACCCAAACATAAAAGAGGTCTTTTTTTTCTCTGACTTGTAAACCTTTTCTGTCGCTTCAGCTCAAGCTACAGAGCTTGCAGTCACTCAGCAGAAGCTCAGCTCTCTGCAGCAAAGATTGACAGTCAGTGAACGTCGCATGGAGGAGCTGGAGAAACAGCAGGAAGGTAAAGGTTGAGGGTTATGATTTGTGTGATGAATTGTGTGCATATGGTTATGAAATTTATATCTCGCGATTTCAGGACAGAAGGCGGCAGTGCAGGAACTCCAAAATACCAATAAAGGTACATAGTTTTTCCCTCTCTGTGTATGTGTTAAGTGCATGTGCGAGCATCCATGGACAGAAAGTACAGAAAATAAATCAGAAACGATTGTGTGTTGTGTTCTTTAAAAGTGAGAAAAGTGGCCTTTTCTGCCTCCCTTCTGGCATCTGGTGAAGGTAACACAGACAATGAAGACACTGTTCCACTCATCTACAAAAATGTCTTTACCAACATTGGAAACCACTACAACCCAAACACAGGTAGTCTGATTAGGCTTCTTTTGTTTGAGAAATTGGCCTATTGGTTTCAATAATTTC
The DNA here is from genome assembly GCF_021292245.1 of Micropterus dolomieu. NCBI lineage: Eukaryota > Metazoa > Chordata > Actinopteri > Centrarchiformes > Centrarchidae > Micropterus > Micropterus dolomieu. The sequence continues at coordinate 12,532,840 of NC_060157.1, forward strand.
ACTTCTGTCAGTTGTGACTGTTCTTTTCTGTATCTGTTTTAGGTTACTTCACTGCACCATTAAGAGGAGTGTATTACTTCAGATTTACTGGTCATGCAGCACACTCGGGTTCATTTATGAGAATGGGACTTGTCAAGAATGGACATCTCATAGTTACTGCAGGTGACAGAGAAACCATATCCGCAGATCTTGAGGACAATGCGTCCAATGGTGCAGTGGTGCAGTTGGAAGTGGGAGATGTGGTCTCGGTACAACATGTGGGAGAGGTTTGGGATGACCAGTACCACAGAACAACATTTAGTGGCTTTCTGCTCTTTCTACACTAAGGGCCCAATTTGTGTAATTTCACCAATAATTTATAAAAAGTATACTAATAACAGCACAAAATGACAATTTCCAGAACTACAAATACTAATAATTTTAAATGCAGCTATGTAATTTTTCTTGCATTTTGAGTTCCTGGAAGCTTTATAGGTAGTTAAACTGACAAAATGATAAGTCAGATTTATGTGGGGTAAAACAGTTTTAAAGGTGCTAAACAAAGACAAAAAAAGCATGCATAGAAAGTAAGAAATAATTCAGCAAAATGAACCTGGACTCAAAGTAAAGAATAAGTGATTTAAGGACAGATATTTTACTATCATGGTCTTTTGAGAAGTCTTTTAAAGCCCTACCCAAGGCCGGATTAATTTGCCTAAGGGCTCCAGAGCAAGGGTTAGGGGTTATCCAACCTTGGCCCCACAGTGCCACTTTACCAGAGAGTATTGTAAGTTACATCTAACCTGCCCATGTTTTTTGAGGTTTCAATAATTGGACACAATGAAAAAAGGTGCCACAGTTTTAGTGGAAGAAGTGTACATGGAGTCTTACAACATCCCTGCAGCAAATTGTAAGAAAATGTCATATTTGTATCAAAACCATAATAAAAGACAACCATCCAACCAAGTCCTCATACTTAAAGGAAACAACCAATGCTGTTTCTCTGGAGAGAACTGTCTCTTACCTCTACTTTCCACTGCAATGTAAGAGTATCAGAACACTTTGGCCCTAAAAAGGTACTTTTTTAGCTGTTGCAGCCTCACTTAATTTATAATTAATTAAAACCCCCCTCCAGATATTTTAAGACAAACGTGGAATAAATCGAGAATCTATAAATATGCAAATACTGTTACTGCTACTGAAAGTCAATATTCAGTGTATGTGCACTGGATGATTCGCACTTGGTTTCCAACATTTTTGCCTCAGATTTAAGGTGAGCACAGAGAAACATTCAGTAGATCAATGCGAAAATACCATCATGCCAGTTTTGGGCAGTACCGTCGCTACAAGTAGCGCCGTTACTTTGAACTACATTTCTCAGTAGCTTGGTGGTAGCGTCGCTATTTTCTGAATCAACTAGCTTTAACGAAGCTCTTTTATTGACCGAGTAGCGCGGTAGCTTCCACGCACGCTACATTTTCCCATGCATTTCTGAAGGATCAGTAAGGGACGCCACCGCCACACACGGACCTGTATGTGTAGCTTGCTGTGAAGGTGACATCACCGATCCTTGGGCTGATGTCTGCGACTTTGCTGCAGGGGAACACCTCTTGTGAGAAGGATCAGGGTCCATCCTGGAAAGCTCGTCCTCTAGTGAGGAGGAAACTCTGACATATAGTGGCAGAAACTTGTTTCCATCAGATGAGAGATCTCTCTCTTTCTCTTTCTCTCTCTCTCTCTCTCTTTCTCGCCCATTGCCATGAATGTTGTTTAGGTGGCAATGTTGCCAGAGCACAAATTCACATATAAACAATAAAAAATACATAATTAATTAATAATGTGATAATTAAGTTACTTTATACAAACAACAATGGTTCTCCATTTGTTGCATGAGGAAATACATTTAGCTGCAATGATATGGCAGTAAGTAGGAGAGTTTCTGTGTGTCTAATTTAGCTCTCTCTGGCACACACACACACACACACTGTTTGGAGCAGGTTTTTAGTCTTTCTTCTATTGCTACCATGGAATGAAGTAAGTTCAATATAAATTAGGCCTATGCTGTGTGTGTAAGTGTATATATATATGTGTGTGTGTGTGTATATATACATATATATATATACCTAACTATATTAAAAAATTAAAAGTAGCTTAGATGTAACTAAGCTACTTTTGCCACATTGCTGTAGCTTAGCTTGCTACTTTTCACTGGGGGGTAGCTTCTGTGTAGTGAAGCTTCATTTAATCTAGAGTAGCTAGTAGCTTAGCTGACTACATTTTCCAAGTAGCTTGCCCAACACTGCATCATGCACAGGTAAGGTCAAACATCCGTACATTAACAATAAGAAAAGACATATTCTTTTGAGTTGAGGAGAATTTGAACCAAGAAAAGGTTAATTTTCTGCACAATTCTCATATATAAAGCTATGAGTCTCTTACACTCAAATCTGTGTACATGAAACACTGCAGGGCCTATGTACTGTACATATCTACAGTGCATGTATATCTAAGGATGGATGCTACTGTAGAGTCAACTGACCTGCACCTTATTAGTGAGAATGAGGTCAAGCTTTTTCAAATAGAGCCTTCTAACAAAGGCCCACTTTGGATAAGGTGGACACATTACGTTATGAAAAAAGGAAGAAAAAAACCTTGACAAATTCCTCAGATAAAAGTGGAAGAAAATGACATCTCATGAATGTGATCATTGTTTCCTTTCCTTTGGTGTTTCACATCATAAACCTCCTGGAATGCAGCAGCATCAGCGTTGGAGCTTTGACTAAATCCATTCAGACTCTTTGTTGTGCAGTCACTCAGATCGCACAGGCACACACACGCATACACACACCTACACACACACACACACACACACACACACACACACACACACACCTACACTTACACAACACCACACCTCAGTTATCAGTCATCTACTATGGCTCTGATGATAACCGTGATCAACACACAACACAGAGCCACGCTAGCAGCTCCATTCACTGCCAGTGTCTGTAGTGGATTCTTTCTCTCTCTCTCTCTTTCTTTCGCTGCTCTCTACTTTCCCTGTTATTTCCCACAATGCATAGAGAACACTATCATCCGCAACTGATCTACAAGCTATCAGATACCCTCATGGTTAAGTTTCACACCCTTGCTGGAAGATATAACGGTGACACTGTGAAAGACACTGTGGGCAGCAATATTCTATATCCACCTCTGTCAGGTTTGGTGGTTGTTAAGACTCCTGCTGTCTGAAAGAAAAAGGGAGGCCAGTATCAAGCAAGGGCACTCAAAGGAATAATTCAGCTGCGTTTATGGAAAGAGCCTGGAGTGCATTGGAGACGCGGTGTCTCCTTTGAATCTGATGAGGAGTTTAGATCAGACCTGCAGCTATGGTACGACTAAGGAGTGCAGTTAGTCTGATCAAACAGCTGCCAATATGAAAAGGACTGCCATATCCTCTCAGCACCCGGGGCTGTGTGAAATGAATACAGCTTCCCTGGTTTCCCTCTCACAGGCACCTCTTGTGTTGGAAACATTTTTTCATAATTGCATTTAATTCTATGTTAGGTGTCCCCACAGTGCGACTATTAAGGTTAAGGCTAAGCTGAAGAAGCTTTTCAACCTTTGTCATCAGGGCTTTTGGTAGGTAGCATCATTGATCCGACTCTAAGAACACAAGAAAACCGACATCATATTAAGTTGTATCCCTGTTATTTTCAATATTCCTATTATTCCCATGAACATGGTGCATTTTAATTGACTCTGTGTGTGATATTGTGAAATCCCCCTATATTTTGGCATTTGTTTTGGTAGCTGATGAATCAGACAGTTTGGGAAATGGATCTTAGTTAAGAATCTTTAATGAGAAAGGGTATTCCCAATCTGAAAACCTTAGTCATTGTTTCGTTAAAGTAGTCTTTCATTGGATTTTTACTCCCTGGGAAGCTTAAAGTGTGAGGGCTCATTAAGAGCCACAAAGGTTGCGTGCCTCCTCTATCTTATCTATTGAAGTGTGAATGTTTTGGTTAGGACCGAGTTCACCAGAAAAGGCTGTGTGAAGTATCTCTGATATAATTTGTGGGCATCTTCGTGGTAGGTCAGGACTTTGTCACATAAAATCACGTTAGAAAAGTTGGTGAAAGTGTACAGACGCACTCATGCCTCCACTTGTACGCATGTGTTCTCTGTCACACACACACACACACACACACACACACACACACACACACACACACATACACACACAGAGACAACAAGGGAATGATAGTACTTCTTTTACTTGAAAATTAAAGGACAGATTCATTATAGGATTATAACGTCAGCTCTGGAAAAAAAGAATGGGCATTTTGTGAGATTAGTATCAAAATCTTCACAGAGAAGAACTAATTATGGGGTAATTTATGACAATAACATTGTGGTAATTGCAGAGTAAATTTATATTATAGATATATATAGAATGTCCTCTTAACCAACATTTCTACACATGCAGATGTGAGACAAAGTAGTTGAAAAATAAGAACAATCTGATTATGGTACATTTTGCTTGGTCTACCCCTTTTATTAGCAAATTTCAGGCATTACTGTTTGCAATTTGTTAATCATTTGTATTTGATACCATAAAAATACAAATTCAGTCTTACAGAACTTGGAAGCGTGCCATAATAGCAGTTTATGATACAGTTGTATGCAGGAGCCCCCAGTATATGCTATTAGTCTTCTTTTCTGTACTTCAAAAACATGTTTGGTGCAGGCCAAAGCCCCAAGGTGAGCTAAGAGTAAATGTGCATTCCTTTCTGCCTGATTTAAAAGAGAAGTCTCATCTTTTTTTATGCACTTAGTTGATCAGAGATGAGCAGGAGGCATTCCTTGAACAAAATAATGACCATGAAAAGGTAGAAACACATTCTGGAGATATACCTTTGATGCTGATTTCTTGAAGTTTCATAAACTCAGGGGAAAGCATACAAGAGTTAAAAGATAAGAGCTGATTTTAGATGTAGTTTAGGACCCAGCTCAGGCTAGAACATTTCTTTGGCAGCAAATAAAGCTGTTTTATATCTTATGCATGACATGTTTGCATATAGCAGAACACTGCACTAATACAAAAGATCCTTGCACCAAATGTACAGGTCTACTTCCGCTGCCCTGTTTGCACTCTGTGCAAGTCTTGGTACAGGCAAGGTGCAAGCAACAAACACACAAAGAGCCCCACACACGTGCGCAGAGACTCATGCACAAGCACAGGTAAGCACACAGAGGGCAGCTCTGAGCCAACAATTCAGTGGAACTGAATCCCTGCACCGTGGCCAGAGCCTACAGATGCATATCTATTCAGAACCCTGAAAACACCTGATTGTACTCATTCAAATACTGCACATACCTTCTTCATCTCGTTCTGCAGTTCTAAACTTCTGACTTTCCTTTCCCATAGGTGGCGCTGACTGATCTTTGTCAGTCCGATTAAGTCTATCATTGCCAGGAAAGTCTCTCTTTCTTTCGCAGTATACTGGAGTTTTTAAATCTGGTGTCTGTCGCCAAGTGCTTGCTTGTTGGGGCTCTGTAAATAATATTACAAAGAGTACATCTAGACTTGCTGAATATGAAAAGTGCAATGGGATAACATCTGTTATGAATGGGTGCTACATAAATAAAATTTAACTAAAATTTAATTGAACTGAACTGTGGCGCTAGCCCACTGGCAAAGATTTTACGTCAACCAGCAATGATTGGTTTGACAGAACAGAAGGGGGGGATCAACCCAGTGCTATGTAGAGAACTCCACGGTCTGCCATTGCTGAAAAATAAATGGTCCAGTGGAGAGAACTTTTATTATTGAGAATTGAGAATTGTTTAATTTTTTATGTTTATTAAACGAATTGCTAAAGCAGTTATGAGGAATATGGCAGAATCTATGGCGGAAAAACCTAAGAAGGGTCCAAGAAAGGTTTCTGATGCTCCAGATAAAAAAGAAACGACAAGGACAAAAATGTATAACCAGTGGTGTGACTTCTCCTCGTTGGAGAGCACTGAGAGAAGAGAAGGGAATGTGGGCAGACACGGATGTTGTGTTATTGCTCTTGGACAGGTTGGTATTTGTAAAATGTTTGCAGCAGGCTATGTACTGTAGGTATTATGCCTGTTTCACACCCAACGCAATGCTAGCATTGTGCGCAGCGAGATTACATATAAAGTCTATGCAAAGATGCGGAGATACGTGATTTCTGCCGGCTGCCTCTCCTCTCCCTTTCAAACACTAGCTACCCTCCAGGCAGTCAATGGACATAAAGTTGTTACTGTGATGTAGAGACAGAACTCAGTTAAAACTTTATGTATGCTCCGGTCCATGTTGCTAAGCTGGTAAGGGGACATACAGCTGGACCGAAGCCGTGTTTACCAGCTTCCCAGGACCCGCCCTACTCTGCTTCTGATTGGCCAGCAGTCCTTACCTAGGAACTGTGCAGAGGTGTTCAACACACAGGGTGTAAGTTCAGGAAGTATTTGTCTGTTACTTGATTCCAGCTTTCGTTGTACTTTATTATGATAGACGTTAGCATAGCATAGCCCTGACGGATTTGAACATTCAGAAAACATGCATTTTAAAAGTTATAAGCTTGTCATCTTGCTGACAGACCTGACAAAGCATGACTTTATATTTTTAACAAATCGCCATCATGATGTTGTTATTTCGGCAGCAGTTTGATCCGTTTATTGAAACTAAATCACAGCAAAAGTTTTATTTTGGTTTCATACAGCTGTAGTAATGGCAGGTTGTATTTATTCGCATTCATGTCACCCAACGGTCAAAGTGGATTAATATGATGGGAATATAAAATTTGCGTTTCTGTGAAACTAACTAATGTACTAATGGATTATTGTCTTGGAAATGTGAAAATGTTCCAGTATTTTTTTATCATTATTCCTGAACACGAGCCTGCTGGAAACTCACCTGTAGTCACAAGCACGTCTACAGTGTTTGTGTGTAATTACTCTCACTGCCAGAAGGGGGACGCAAAGCTTCCGCACTGCAGGTTTAATGTGAATAAGAGGCTTTGTGAGTTTGTGAGTGAACCCAGTACTAAAAAAAAGAATAAAAGGAAAAAAGAAACGGTGACGCCATCTTATTTACTTTGGCTTGGCCCTTATCTACCTTGATGACATCTGTTTGGTGAAACACATAGTTGGGTGGCCCCAAAAGGTTTCTGAGAGTGAAAACCTGGATATAAAACTGTGACTATCTACTGCTTGTCAATCTTAGACTTTGAAGTTGCAGTTGCGGAAACATTTTGTTTGTTATCTTTTGTTAGTCAATTTCAAATCAAGTGACCTTGTTGTTTGTAAGGTACATTCATGATGGGAATAGTTCTTTCACTACGGTTTCAACAGCTCAGTCAGATAATCTCCCCTCTACAAAGAAGTTCTGTTTGGTCTGAATGACGAAATATCTATTGACGAAATATCTATGACTATCTCTCATCTTAAAAAGCTCGTGCCTAAGTTGTGTTCCAGGTGCAATGACGTAAAATTATGCATGTGCATTTTCTTCCTGTTCTGTTGACATTTAACAACATGGCATTCTCTCTTTTGCACGGCAGTCTATTCAACCAGTTTAGAGCTTCCGCTTTACATGAGTATCTTTACCTGCAGGGCTGTGTTTTCTGTGTTTTCACTCCACTTTGCCTCATTGACTCTAATATGGGCTTCCTGAATGGGTTATCTTCAGACTTGTTCCCACAGGAGCTGATGACTCAAAATGATTTCAAAGATGCATGATGAGAATGCAGATCTTTGTGGTCTGAAACAACTGGATTTGTTGTCATTCATACTACAGAGCCTAATCAAAACTTCAAAGACTGCTAAATGCTGCAAACATGGAATACAGAGACCTACAGAAAATAGTAGGACAGCTGTGTTTCTCTCTTTTGTACTTTGTGCAGATTAGAAGCCCTGAGGTCCTGAGGCAAGTGCATTCCCAGTCCACACCCAGTCACCTCCCCATCAGATCGGTTATGCAAACAACAAAAGCTTCTGAATATAACTGATTAGTATGCAAACTAAAATAAGAGTAACTCCAGGGCAAAAATGGCAATATTAGCAATATAATCTATATAATATGGACTGGGATAGAGCAGAGACATGAATGCAAGGCTCTGAAGCTTAAAATGTCAAAAATAGATGCTGTTTTTAGTCATGCTAAGGGATGGCAATGTTGTTTTGTCACTCAGTCCACCACTTTTGTCCAGATGGAAATATTTCACCAACCCAGGTAGGAGCACCTACCTTAAGCGCTTTGAGTGTCTAAGATAAAGTGCTATATAACGTAAGCTTTCTAATTTTGGTGGTCCCCCAAGTTTTACACTAGCACCACCATGAGGTTGACATTTGTTGTGAAATGTCTTGAAAACTGCTGGATGGATTGCCATGGAACATTTTATCTTGTGCCATCATCAGGATATTCCCATCAGCCTCAGCTGGACTTTGTGGTGAGTGTTAATAAAGAAAGAGTTAGCATGCTAATACTCAAATTAAGGTGTAGTGTAAACATTTTGTCCACTAAACAACAGCATATTCGCATTGCGATTATGAGCATGTTAGCGTGGTGATGTTAGCATTTAGCTCTAAGCACTGCTGTGCTCAACTACAGACAGAGCACAGATGTTCACAATAACCTAATGTACACATAATATGGTATGGTTGTGTGTCCTTGAAAGACTATTGAATCTGCAATAATCTATTTGTGGTCAAAAACATTGGCTACCTGACATCTCATCAGCTGGTGCAAGGCATTCCACACAAACTGCTTGGCTCTCACAGACAACATGCTATGGAATGCATACTGTCTACTCCACGTGCATCTGAGTGAGGGTAATACATTTTCTGTGGGTGAGCAATGGGCAGAATTGTATAATGATGAAGAGTTGAGGCTTGCCTTGGAAGAAACAATGTCACCTAAGTAATGAGCTGGCTTCAAGTGTTTGTTATTTCAAAAGGCATTTTTCCTCTTCAAGGTGCGATCGTCATACATATGTGGACTGTGCTGTGGCACGTTGTTCTCAAAAGAAAACGTGGAAGGGGATTTGTTATTAGTGTTCAAAAAAATACAGGGAACAAAACAGAATCCAAAAATATTGGAACATAATGTGATTTGAGAGATTAGACTATAATAATAAGCCCTGCAATCACCATAAAAATCTAGGCGCAAGAGTCCAATTATTGTAGTTTTCTAGCCATCATTGCTTAGGACAATTACCATATATTTTTGGCTTGTTAACTGGTGTACAAGAGACAAAATTTGGCACAATTGGCTACTAAAAATCTGTTTGCTAGACTTTAACTTACTGAAAACATGCCTGTTCCTTTTTCTGGACTTGAATCAGATGCATTGTTTCAAATCATGAACCCTTTTAAATTAAGATGTTCCAGCACACAAGAACAGGCAGGAATCACCACATGTAGTGAAGTTATGAAATGCACATGACAACAGGTATGCCTTAAGCAAACTTGCTAACTCTGCTGTTTTCATGAGTGAGAAGATGATAAACAATGATAAATAAACAAAGGTGTTTACCACATTTTAATTAGCACTTGTGAATGTAATAAGTAGCTGCCAAATCCATTTTAGTCTCCCACAGTGCACAGGGGCACTTATTATTCCCATAAAATAGAGTACAAGTTAACTTACCTAAACACCTGAGGCTATTTAAAGCACACTTATGCATTTAGGCATATTCCCTGCATTATATGCCTGTTGACTGGTGCCACTTGTAGATAGATATAGCAGTGTACTGGAGTTTTTGAATCTGGTGTCTGTGGCGACATTCCCACGCTAGCGCACCAGGAATGGTGCTTCAATCACAAGGCATTTCATCATCTCAAAAGCAACAAGAACTCCAACTAAATGACAAAATAGGTAATTTGTCAATGACTCCCAAAAAATTACACGAGCGTTTCCCTAACACTCCACCGACAGGCGACCTGACCTTAACTACGTTCTGTAAGTCGTGGCGTTTAACGTTGTGAAATGGTTGCAGTTTGGTTAGGTTTAGGTAACAAAACTACTTGGTAAGGTTTAGGACAACATCATGGTCTGGGTTAAAATAAGTATGTTATGCAAGTCATGTAACGAAAGTCACTTGACGCAAGTCAATAATATAATGCGTGAAAACAACTGATATGTTTGCTGCCGGGGCAGAGCAGTAGCTTCTAAGAAAATAGCGAGGGACAAAGGAGAAAGTGTCCAAAGTATGGGATTATTTCAAGCTAAAGAAAACAACAATTCTGTAATGTTACTGTCAGTCTACCATAAAACGAAATTTATGTCGCCTCGGCAACAGTACGACGACACCTGATCAGAAAGCAGCTGGTGTTCTGCCAGTGGACAACAGACAAGGTAACAGTAACAGCAACTTAAGCATTTAACTGAAATCGTGATTGATTGTTGAGTTGAAGCCAAAGTAAGCCGCAGTCCTCAGCTGAAAATGTGCACACGTGCGTTTGTTGTTTTCCTTTTTGTAACCTCACAGTCATGAGTTAACTGGGTGATGGGGAGCTGCACCTTTTAACTCCCCTCCAGCTGTCTCTGTAGCTCAGACAATCCCTGCTACCTGCCTGTGCTAATCCATCCTTTCACCCATATTCTTTGTCTTTATAATCGCCATCTTTATAATAACAAACAGCAGCAAAAGCAACCAACTTCTTAAATGACGCATCGATGAATCGTTTAAAATAATCTATAGAAGCTTCGATTACTAAAATCATCGTTAGCTGCAGCCCTAGTCATTTACACTGGGGACACATAGCCACCACTTTTTGAAAACATTTGCAAACCTACAAACCTACAATGAAATGTAAATATAAAAGAAACTGCACTGTCCAAAAAAAGTAACTTAAGCAAAAAATAATAATAAGCTACTGATTACTGCATTATATTTTATTATATTTTTATATTGCCACCTGAATTTTGTGTTTCCCTTTATAAAAGACTTTTACACCAAATTGGTGCAGAAAATGTCTCCAGAATGCTAATGCTAAAAATCTTCTGGTGGAGGACCCCCCCACCCTCCTATCACAAATTTTGTGCAAATGTTAAATCTCAGTGTTTCACCACACCCCTAGTTTGATCCCTCAAATGGAAGGATGGTGTATTGGTGAGGGATGTCCGACCAATTTTGGTGGGCTGCCTCGGCCAAAAATGCCAGGGGCGATTTTTAGTCTCAGTCCAACCCTGATGATACAAAAGATATGTAATATCTTATTTAACTCAGTTATTTTAGGCCAAACCATAATATTTTCTTAAACCTAACCAATTAGTTTTGTTGCTTAAACCTAATCAAACTGCAATGTTTCACAACAATTCTAACCAGATGTCGCATAATTATTCTTGCTAACTTCACCACAGAGCCTTAGACGTATAAAAACGACACTGAAAGGTACCCAGGGCGTTAAAAATGACGCCAAGGGGTCTTGACAAAGCGTCCGTATGTGAAGCCATGGGATGAGAACAGGTTGCCTGTTCATACAGTATAGCCCATCATATAGGAGCCTCACCAAGGCAGTCGGCGTACTTAATAAAGTGCTACTATTAGGGGAAAATGCTAGTGCTTCACTAGACATTCACTAGACACTAGACAACACACTTCATGAGCGATGTCAAAGCTATTGGACGAAAGTCATTGGGCCCTATGGGACTGGGAATTTTTGGCACGAGTACAATTGTAGCTATTTTCTATAGAGTAAGGACTTTATGAAGATGAAATGTGGACCTAAATCTGACAGTAAACACTGGAGTTAGCTGTTCAGTGCAGTGCTTTAAAACACTTCCAGAAATTAAGTTCAACCAGGAAGACTATTGTTATGCTTCAGTCATTCACATCTCTCTCTGTCTCTCTCTCTCTCATACACTCTCTCTCTTCCTGCTTCTCTAATCAGCTGACTATTGGTGTTCACCCTTTAGTTAAACCAACCAGATTTTACCACAATCTCCATTAGCCAAACATGTAGTCACTGTCAAACTTTAGATCTGTTCTCCTCTCTGCTCCTGTCAGCTGTTATCTCAGTGTGAAGTCGCTGCGGCCCTCATCTACCCTATTCACCTCCAGTTCATCAGAATCAGCGGTCCACTTCTCATCACATCCACATCTTCAGCAACATAACATTATGCTCTAGTTCAGGGGTTTTTTGAAGTCTGAGACTGCGGGCCTCCCCTCAGACAAAGCTTTGGAAACGGCGCCCCCCCACCATATCTTTAGTTTACTTGGTAAGTTTTGATCAATTCCTGGATGCCTCATGAGATCGTGATTATATTATTTGATCATAGACACCCATAGGCACACAACATTTGAGCCAAAATAGCCTAATATTGCTGTTTGACATAACTTCTGACTATACCAAATAGTTTTAAAAAAGGTCTGTCCTAAGGCATTTATTAGTTTCTGACTCTGATGGGGGGACAGTTCCCAAAAACTACTGTATCTCTGAACTCTCATACATGTAGACTATTCTATGTGATCTCCTTTTGATAACTAATGCAATAAGTAATATAATCTTGTTTCACTTCCATTCACTGAGCCTCCCCTGAAACTGTTTGGAGCCCCCCTAGGGAGGTCCACCTCAGACTTTAAAAACCCCTGCTGTAGTTGTTTCATACCGTGACTGTCCTATTTTGAGGCTCCTAGTTGCCTTGATAGACAGGGCGGAGACAGACCACACTGTGGTCGGACGCCCCTAGTCTGATTAGTTGATTATAGCATGAGACACACTTCATGACTTTGTACAACCAGACCAGTATAAAACAACATGGTTTCTTACCATAAGACACTCTGTTTACCTAAGCCAGAAAGTCATCAGGCAGTGTGTTGACTGTTTCCTTTGCTTTTACCAGCAGCAAGCATCTGGAGTTTTGATGTTAAATCATTCTGTTCTTGGGTGTTAATGTAGGAGGATTAACCTGCCATCATGCAGCCCTTTTATTGCCTTTCTCCTACAAATGAAAAGTAGCTTCCATGTGCAAATACAGTTATGCAGGTTGGCACAGAACTCTGAAGGAATGTGCTGTTCTTCTTTTTATTAAGTGCATAAATTCAGGAAGTCCAAACATTGGCCGACAGTGCTTACTACCCAGGAGAATTCTCAGAAAACATGTTACCAAAATGTAAATGTGTGCAGTCAATCCCACTCATCGATGCTGGGATGATACCTCTGTCAGTGTGGCCCTCTCAGATGGAATTACTGTCATAGTTGGCAGGATGACTCTCTTCAGGTGATAAAAGAGGTGTTGATACAGAAGCATCTGGCAGGCCTCTGTGCTCCAGACAGATTCTGCTATCACCCAAATCTATCAAACCACAGACAACATCTGTTTGGGCAGTAGATTAGGCTAGTTAGCTGATATTGTGAAGTTCAATGAGCTTGTTTCTTGTACAGAACAAAATATTGATTTTGTTGACATGACTGAGATTAATCAAAAATTCACCATGGAGAGAAGGGTTCATACTCACCTACGTCATCTTCAACATCTCCTCCACAGCGCTGATACAGCAGGGGGTTTCCTGAATATGTTGCCCAAGGCTTGTTTTTGAAAGGTTTTGATTGATTACCAGGATTTAGGGAGGAATCTCGCACAATTTAACACAAATCATGAAAGACTAGAAGAAACAACAAGGATGCTTGATGCCAGTGGCATTCACGGTTTTGTACAGTTTGAAACAGACTGCAAAAGTACGCCTGGTCTTATTTGTGATGTTCAGATATGTTAATTGAGATTTGACCAATGTCGGTTTATAAACTTTACCTTTGTGTACTTTGTATCAAAGGAAGACTGATATACATTTTAATAGCTATGCCAGCTTAAACTTAAGAGCTCTCCAGCATCAAACACACAAACCAATCACATATACACACAACGCCTCAGTGTTTAATTTCATTTGTCTGTGTTTCCCATTTCTCAATTAAATGCACACACACACATACATACGCACACAGACACTAATATAATTATACATATATATTAGCACGCAAAGATTCTGTCTCTCAGATGTTGCCAAAACCCTGGAGGGACCAAAGCCATTTTTCATGTAAGTACAGAAAACCTGCCTGACTGGCTTTGAGGCAGCTTGTGAAAGGAGGGACTAAGTCTTTCTTAACATTGTATAGTATCTAACCAGTTACTATTAGCAGGAGGTAATTTCACTTGGTTCACTTTCAGTCATTTGTCCAAATTTGTTAGCACATCTAAGAGTTACACATTGGGTGTCACAGTGAACTGGCTAGTTGAACATAAATAGTGTGAAATGTGAACTGCCAATATCAACCACCTCCTGATGCTGTTCTCTTATATTAAGCATAATGTATGTTCTAAAACTGTTGAATTTTTTTTATCTGGCTTTAACAATCAGCCAAGTAGATTCACCTGAGGTTTGTGTCTCGTCTCCATCTTTATCCTGCACGTGTCTTCAGTTTGAGCTTTCAGCCCTGCTGCTCGTGCATATGTTCACACTGGTGGAATTTTTCCATTGTAGAAACACACAAATATATCATCATACGACCCAACACTGACAACTACAGTCTGCTGCAGAGAGGGACAGTAGTAGAAAGGAATTTCCCCCAGGACAGATCAGTACAGACTCGGTGAACTGACGCTGTCTTTGGGGTGTGTGGCAAGTCTGCAGAAGCACTGGAGGAGGCAGCGCTGAGGTAATGTTTGTCTCTGTCTCTCTTCAAGATAAACCTGTCATTAGAGCTCTGACAAACCTGTCACATTCTCACTCTGTTTTCCTTTTTTATTTCTTCTCAGAGAAATAGTTCCTAACTTGAAATACAGAATGTTGTGGTCCAACGTTGTACTCATTAGGAGCAGCAGAGGAGATACTTTTTGATACTGGTCCATGGCTGTAGGGGGCGACTCTTCCTTTGCATTCTCTCATAATAGATACGACCACTATTTTTCTCTTCCCTGATTATCAGTCATGGTGACAGTTGATTAAAAAGACATGAAAACAGCCTGAAGTAACTATTTTATCTGTTACAACTCACCAAATATTTGATCATATACACCATATTTTTCTGTGATGCTTTGCTAAATAATTGAGTCATTGTTGTTATAGCTTGTTTGTCCCCCCAGGGTGCCTGCTCATTACCTTTAAGAGTTGCAGTACTCCTCATTGTAACTGATTTTGTATGTAAAATTGAGACATTATTTTACTGTTCATCTGCCCGGACTGCACTGACCCTGTGGGTGCTCATTACTTTACAATGCAGCTTCCCTATATGCTGCAACACAGTTGTTTGATGTTTAAACACGTCTCCCACTGATGCCTTTGAAGGCCTGCCACCTGCAGCAAGCTTCCGCCTGTTATAGGTTGCTCTGGTGTGGACATCTCCAGTTATCTCCTGCCAAGATTCATCTTGTAAAATCATCTCTCTTGCCAATTTGTTTGTCATCAGCATGAGCATCACTAGTCTTTAGTTTATGTTTTCTTTAAGGCGGCTATAATCAATATTTTATATTAACAATGGATCACATGACTACTTGTATGTGAAAAAGGTCACTTGTGACCACAGAAAATCGCCACCAACTCTGCAGTTCCCCTCAGCTCTACAGCCCTTTTTAGCATCTTTCAGCTCAGTGTTTTGGCTTTACATCCCACAACTTCACATATATTTCCCTCAGGAGTTGGTGGAGACCAAAAAACAGCTAAAAGGAGAGTAATATTGGAATTACATTTGTCTGGTGGCCAGAAACATGACTCCGTAAGTGAAAGATAATGTTGCGCTGCATCTGATTGATGTGTAAATAAGCAACTATTTGCTAACATAAAGTTAAAGCTAAAGTGCCATATTTTTACATATAAATAAACGTTACATTCAAGCTTTTGCCGAACGTGTTCACAGAATGCTTATTATTAAGAGATTTAAAATCTGATGTCTCTGGCGGCAGTTCCATGCTGGCACACCCGTAGCAATGTCTCATGCCAATCAGCAATGATTGGTTTGCCAGAGCTGAAGAGGGAGAAACCGTAGCAACAGCATGAAGAGAGTCATAGGGCAGAGCCTGTACATCATAAGCACGTGCTGACAGTGTTGTGTAATTACTCTCACTGTCAGAAGGGGGAGACAAAAGTCGGCACTGCAAGTTTAAAAGGAGATAATACCTGCGTTTGACTTTATGCGGCGCTTTGCAGCACTGACTTAACGTGATGCATGCTGGACATATCATTGCCTGCGCTGCAAAACATCACCGTGTCACATGACATTAAAACCTTGCAGGAGCAAGGCAGCTGCAGGCGCAGAGTCTGGCGACCATAGTTGCTTTTCTCTGGCTGCACAAAGTAGGAACCACCTTTTTATTGATCTGTCTTTTAAGCTCACAGCAAGCTCATGCAGGTACAATGTATCCGACTTGACAATAGTGTTTTTATACCCCGCCCCTGCAGTCGCCTGCAGCTCACGTTACATTATCAAGTCAGCGAAAGTCAGCTGCAATCATCTGGAACGCACTTCCTATGTCAGTTTACAGCTTGTTTCCACTGCCCCCAAGTGGTCAAAAAGTCAGTTCTTCAAGTTTAAGATGATTCATTTTGGCATTTTGGCGTTATTAAGGGAGAAAATGAGAATCCAGTAACCTTCTAAAATATATCCAGTCTATTTGATGTATCTGTATGTCATTTTAAATCAACATTCATATATTATTATACATGTAAAAACAGTTAAACTGGATTTGATGGTCTAAATTGTCACACATTATCAACTTGATTGCTATTTAACAGCATAATACACAGATGAGAGACTTATCTTAAAATTTTTCAAAATGACAAGTGAAAATAATTACTCCCAATATTCACCATTGTGCACATTTCCTTTTCAGCCACTGATAATATCTGGCTGCCTCGGGATGAGAAAATCTTGACAGTTCTCGAAGAAGGCCCTTATTGGAATGCATCCTAATTCTACCAATCTGCTATGCTGGTTTTCCTCTCAGCAGAAACCATCAGCTCAGGCGCTTTGAGGCACGGCTTCTACTTCATGTGAGTTTCTGTCACAGCAGACGTCGCTTTGTTCAGCCTACTCGTCCTGTCACCAGACACCTATCTTTTTGAAGAGCGGGGATTTATGATGGAAGTGATCGCTGTGGTATCTGTGCCAACTGACAACACTCCAACTGCTTTTGTTCCCTATTCAGGAGTCGCTGGTGACATCAGATCATAGTGCGGATCATTTTTATACTCCTCCTCTCATGGCAACTTTAGGCAATACGCTTCCACTTCCTAGCTATGATCCTTATAATGCAGTTTTCTCTATACACGTCCTATACTGATATCACTGTCATTGCATGGCAGGGTCACTTCTTTGGCAGCAAAAGAGCAAAGAATCTAAAGACTTCCTGCCAGAAACCCTTTAGGGTGTTTGTCACTGTCTGGCACAGTATCTGGAGTCACTGCCCATCAGGCTTTCATTCTGGGTTTAACTAGGCCAAGAGGAGACACTCACTAATGAATGGCCAGCCAAAAAAAATGCCATTTGTATTGCCTGCGCTCAGTATTGTAAAGACAACAACAGCAATATAACATTACAAAAACCATAAATCAACTCACTGTAGACATAAAGTCTCTGTAAAATCATTGAAGGCGAGTGAAAGTGAGATTCTCTCCCCTTCATCGCTCTCTTTATCCCTGTTTCCCTTTTGTCCTATTCTTTATCTCATTACCATCACTGAAGCTGACCTCAGAGCAGAGCATCCAGCTGTGTTCCCCTGCCCTACAGACAAACCACTGACCCTACACTGAACTGTAGGATCATCTAGCAATGTCACCGCCTCATCTAGCACTGTCACCAGATGACCTCCACGACTCTGAGGTCATTCGGTGCACGTTACCTACTCGGTTCAATTGCGTTTTTTAATGTGGATTAGGAAGTTAACAGAGAATGTGCATGCATTGGAGGGGGAAAAGTGACGAATGGAAAAGGTGAACAGAAACAGAAAGACCTGAGACACCACCTGTCAGACATCTCTACAGACACCTTCATCTTGTTTACAGCCAACACTGGCTATTATTTACAGGGAGCCAGAGACATACAACTTCATACAACTAGTTATTACAGTTCATGACATTAGTGACATGAACTGTGTATGCAATTAACCACATGCATTGGCCACTTTGACCTGTACACACAAAATCATTTTCTTTCAAAGTCTGTTCTGGGATATGCGTTTCAATCCAGCAGAAGGGAATTAAAGGAAGATAACATGATTGAAAAGGTCTGTGGCACTGACTTCAAAACACTTTTGTCACCAGCATTGTGGGATACATATCAAAAGAAGTACTTTCAGGTATCTCTTTACCTCGTTTGGGTTGAAGGTGAGGGTGTTTCCTTATCTTGGCAAAGCATAAGTGGAGAGAGGGAGAAGATTAATGATATAATAGCTCTGACCACACGGTTTAGTTATTTAAACTGGCAGCATCAGCTCAAATTGTTTCATAGCTTTCTGCAATGATACATTTGGGAGCGTGTCTGGACAGGTTACAAGATGCTAGAGGAGAGAATTCATTGCAACTCCCTCTGAACTGTTCAGCCAAGAGACAGGAGCTTGGAAGCTATGACACCATCAGTACAAGCAGTATGTTTACTTGTTTATGGAGTTTTCGTTTGTTGACAGTTGACCAAAAAAATTTAAACATCGGCAACCTTGAATGCCTAATATACAAATAGAAAAGAGCATTCTGTGTTTCACTTCAGTATTTTTTCTATACTCATATAAAAGCTGTGTCTTGGTGAGGTGAGTGCTTGTGAGGAAAAGGTTTCATAATCAGGAGGTAAATGAGGAGTTAATGCTCGCCAGTGATACTGCGTAGCTGTCTTGTCAATCCAATAACAAAACAATAAAATCAAAGATAGAAGATGCCAGTTTCTTTTTTTTTAGCGGCAAGGAAGGGCTGTCAAGAATCTGGCCGGCCAGCTGGCTGGCTGGTGACTGTCATGATGCTGGATGAAGATCAGTGATATTTCCTAAGCGTCTCTGAGTCTTACGGGGTTGTAGTGAGTTTGGTGTTTTTGTTCAAAACATCCCGTGTCAGGACGCCTGAGACGTCGGAGGATTACAGTAAGCTTAGCTCAGGTGACGTCTTCAAGGCGGGGGAGGGGGGGGGGGGGGCAGGTATGAGGGCCCTCCATTACCTTGTTCCAAACCACTCCAAAAACAAGGAAAAGTATCATATGGGGTGCTCAGATCATTTGAAGATACATTCGCACCATCAAAGGTAGCTTTTAACATACTCACTCAAAGTTCTCATTACCCCATTTCTCAGATGCATTACTGTTCCATGATTCCATATTTCAAAAGCTTTCAAAGGCAGGTTAAGCGGGCCAGTATGTTCGCTTGAATCATTGTAAATGGCTCCTTCAAAATCCCCCCACAGAGCTGATCCAGTCTGTGTTCTTACCTTAATGCCACTGACAATGCCTTGAAGCTATTTGAACCACTGTGTTTACCTGTAAAATCAGATAGGCCATGGGAAGTCAGATAGACCCTGTGAGGGCCAAACAGTTGTGGATATCTCTTGTGGGGAGTGGATATTGTCTGGCTATCTCTGGCTTCCATCGCAGAGTCTCAAACAGTACGCAGTTAAGAGAGTGCATGAATGAGCTCTGTGCCCATACAGTATCGCTGGAATCACATAAAGACAACCTTGTGCTCTGCAATTTACTGTGCAGCGCTCAGGTGCTTGTGCATGTCTCAACCAGAGGAAAAACAAAAGTATGACTGACATAATCATGTGTCAGAAGATTTATGGTCAGAGAGAGCGAAGGGGAGAGAAAAACTGGAGAGCACATTTTCTCTCTCCTCCTCCTCCTTTAAATTATTGTCTTTAGTGCTGTCCACTTGTTTGAGTGAAATGTTGGAAGCTGTTGAAACAGAACAGTTCACACACACACACACACACACACACACACACACACACACACACACACACACACACAGTAAGAGCCTTGTGTTAATGAAGGCCCTGTAAAATGTAGGATTTAACAACTCTTTTACAGAGAAACTGTGAGTCATTTCCTTCTTCAGTGGTGGTATTTATTCCATTTGTCATTGGAAAAGTCAATGCAAGATGCTATGTTTCATGTGTTACTTTAATTCTGGGAGTAGTAGTAGCTTCACAACATGAATTGGAAATATATCCTGAATTCTATCACTGGTTTCAACAAATGCAAGCACCATTAGTTAAGTATAAATTTCAGCTGTCAACTCTGATCAGTTGTGCAGTAAAGGCCGATCTAATGATAAAACTGAAAGCAGGATGGATCTTGCTTAAATACATTTTTAAAAAGACTCATTGTTGGCTTTGATGCTAATTGTTGGCTGGAGCAGCCTGCTAGGCCGCCATGGTGTAACAGGTCATGGGAGCAGATAGGGAAGCTGTGGCAGGTCTCCAGCAATAACACAGGGAGTGAGCCAGACTACCAATCATAAATCTGCAGCTACCACCAATTTCCAACTACTGCAGGTGATGGTGATGAGTGCGTTTGTGTGTGTGTCTGTGTGAATTTTTTTTATAAACAAAACTCCAAAGAGTAACGCAACCCCACTTCAGAGCAACACTGATATTACACCCCAGAACATCTTGGCATGGGTCTGGTCCTGTTTATGGAGAAACACAGCTAAGAGTATAATTAGCATTTCAGTGATCCTGCAGGGTGTCTGTCTGACTTATACTGCGATATCAAACAAGGTGGTATTTTATACTTGTGACTCAATGTGGGATGAAGTGACTGTGGCCTCTGTGTGGTGGTGTTTTGCACCTGCCTGGAAAACACTGCAGGTGGATTATCTGAAACAATAGCTAAACTACATTGCTAGTTTGTTTCTTTTGTTTGATAAAAAAGGCATGTTATGCTGTAAATTATAGTATCAAATGTTTAATTGTGTAAATCCTCAACCTTATCTGCATTAATGTAACCTCATGGTAGCCTAAGAGCACCACATTCAAAGTATTCACACTAAACTGGGATTTTGCCCTTGTCATTCAAATGTTAGTTTACTGTAAGTGAAAGTAAACCAGTGACACAGAAGAGATGTAAGTGTTTTGTTCATGACATAATGTGATGTGCGTCTTAGACACAAAACCCTAGTTTAGGTTTAACCAGTGCTTTTTAAGCAGCTGCCTTTCTTATGCGTCAGTCTTTTGTATCAATATTTTGAAAGCTGAAAGCTTTTGTCAGACATAGACAAGCCTCTGTTATTATCCCCTTCACGCCCTTTTCTCTTTATTCTGGGCAGATTATTGCTGCCAATGACACATGATACGGCTAATCTACTGTAAATTAAACCTGAATTCTCATGTGTCTCAGCTTTTTAAATGGGGAAGGGGAAGAAAAGGTAGTTGGGTTTTTTTTTACAAGGAAAATGCCCATGTGAAAATGTTGTAAAATACAGCACAGGTGAAAACTTTACAGGCTACATTTGTCAATCCCAGGAGATTATTGGGAGCAGGTTTTCCGTCAACACCTTGGGCCTGTCTTCCCACTCCACTTCCAGGCCGATGGGAGTGGAATCTGTAACGACTGTGGGCTTTAGCATCGTTAACATTTCCCTGACACGTCGGCCGGCCTCTCTTGGAGACTGCCCTGCATTTTCTCTGCTGCACTGGAGTTGTTGTAGCAACTAGTGGCCCAGGAGTGAATGAAGCAGATGTGCGAGTCATCTATCACCTGACAGCTCCCACTCCCCCGACTGAGCAAGTCATCACCATGACAGTCTGCCCAACCAGTCTCATCAATTACACTGGTACCCTACCATTAGAGCGAAAACACTTTTCTCCTCTGACACATTCAACTGCTTCCCAGTCTGCAAGATGGGCCCTCAATTAAGCCTGAATAACTTTCCCCTCTCAAAGGACGTCTCTCTTTCTGCGGCCAAGTAACGCACACATTGTACTTGTAGGATAAGCACTTTGAAAACTGATTTATCTCCATGGTGACCATATATTTGAGAATTTGTATTTTATGACTTTAGGATTGCCCCATGGTGATCAAACCACAATATCGCCACCATTAATAAAGATTTACTTTTATGTTCATTTGAATGTAGAACTAATGACACCAACGGTCAATTTAGCAGTTACGGTAATTTATGTCATAAAAGTTCAACCATCCACTGCTATGTTGAGTATATGGCAAAAAAAATTTCTTTCCTTCAATTTTCAATCACTTCATAGACTAGTTTTTTACTGTTATTTAGCCATTTACAGCAAGTGAAAGTATATTTTATCCTTGCAAAACTTCTTTGTAGGTTTTTCTCTTTATGATATGACATTCCCATTTGTTCTTTTGTCATGATACGAGTGAGGCTTGATTTATGAGGAAGCAATAATGGAAATCATGTCTTGTTAGTGTTATTCTGTTCCTGTATTCCATCAGTAGTAGTCATGAAATGCAGTAAACAAAGACGGTTGAACACAGACACATATAAACAGTTTCTATCACTTACAATATACAACTATGGCAGTGACAGCAGGGGCCAACTTACATATATCAGCTTTTTTTCACAAGGATTTCAGAACAGGTGTCAGGGACTTGACAATGAATATGCAAAAGATATAAATAAGACATTCATATAAAAATAGGCTTTTACAAAATATACTCTATTAACCAATATTTACCAAAAGTGGAAAATGTGCCCATGTTTTAGATCAGTGAATAAGTCCTGTTAAGCTAAATCGGCTTGAAGTAAGCAATGCCATTGAAGACAGTCAGTAGAGCGCACAGCCTTCTACCTCAACAAGTTGGATTCTCTAGACTAGCAGCAAACAGAGGGAAGACAAAGTCATGAGAGGGTCAGAAGGTTAATGTGAGTAGCCTACAGCAGTTTCATCTGCAACAATATTCTAAAACACGCATTATTCCAGGCATGTTCAAATCCAGTGTGTTAACCATGGACACGTTTTGATTGTTTTAATAAACTAAAACCTCCCAACATTTAGTTATTGTTGATCCATAATGGATAAAATCAGTAGTTTTTTATAGAATAAATTAATATTAATTATTTTCATTCTCTAAATACAGTATGTTAAATATTCCAAATGGCTGTGTCATTTCATCTGTGCACAGAGTGAGAGCTACAGCAGAGTGTCCTGCCCAGCAATCACATCCACCATAATTCATTTGCATTGGCAAAGTCAATTTGTCACAACATGTCCATATAGCTTAAAGTCTTGACATCTTGCTTCATAGGCTCACAACCGTGGTCACCCAGTCCCACATGCCAGGGTGCAGTTTTTCCCTAAGGGTGTTTAGCCAGCCCAACAAAGGCAACAGTCCAAGAAGATGGGTGAAGAGCTTTGTGTGCAAAAGAACCATGACGCCCCATCTTCAGATTACTGTATGCGCAGTACAGTAGTTCCTCATTACGTATGAGTAAAGTTTATCTGTTCCAATTTGTCCATGAAAACACAAAGACATGAACCCACGTGTTCACAAACAAACATCACACACACACACACACACACCATCCAATAAATATTCTCATTTGCATGTGTACACCTCTGTCCTCTCACTGCAGGTGTTGCATTTAACATAGCAGCACCACAGGAACTTGCAGTTGCACTGCCAGACGCGGGAGTACTGGTGTGTGTTGTATCCCCGGCCACAGCACATCAAGTCACAGCCGCTGATGTGCTGCATCATAGTCTTGTTACACACCCTGCCCTGTGTTCCCAAGCTCCCCGTCATAGGGTCCGCCTCACAGTAGTTAGGTGACTTGTCTATGTACACCAGGTCTGTATCCATAGGCTTCCGGTAAGAGTAAGGCTTCTTAATCTTGAGGAATTTAGGGCGCTTGTTGCGGCTGGCTTTGATTGGTTCCACGTGCACAGCATGGGCATACTTCTCCTTGAGAATGTAGCCGAGCTCGCGGAACTTGGGAAGTGTAGTCCAGCAGGTTTTGGTGGTGCAGGAGCCTGAGACACCATGACACTTGCATTCCAGTCGCATGTTCTTCTCCAGGATCTAGACACAGAAAAACAACTTAGTAACGTAGTAAAGTACAACCAGTAAGTGTAAAAACATGCCAATGATGAGTGACAGTTAGACTCTCGTGATAGATTAATAACAGCTGTACCAGACTATTAAAAACAATTATCATGTCATTTACTATAATAATGATTTCACACAATATGATTGTGTTGTACATTTATATTTTTTTACAATTTAAGCGGCTAAATTGCAATTCATGCAATGTCCACATACATTCTGAAACCCTGGCGCATTTCAAACAGTCAAGCCAAGTGACAAACGTGCAACTTGATAACAATGTGACTGACAAATATACTTCAGTCTGGGATTAAATACAGCCTCACCACATAGCCATGTGATACCATATACACAGAAGCCAAAATAATGTATCAGATTTCAGGCTCTGTGTGTGTAGTTACCACACACAACATATAAATGTCAAGAGGCGCCGAGTGACTAGGATTACTGCTAAACCCCAAACTGATGACAAAGAGAAGTGCCATTGACTGAAACTGGAATTTTCTTTAGCAACAAGGTCAATTACAATTTCCTTTTGCTATAATGCTGGGAGTGTATGTACACAATATGGTCTCCTAAAGCCATTGACAAGATATTTATGCCTCTGCGTTCCTGGCAAGTAAACTGTAACAATAAAACACAAATACGAACGTGTGAACAAGAACTGAAAAAACAACTTTTCCCTGAGTAAACCACTTCATAAAACCTTTGGCTTCAACTCCCTAATCCATCAGTTGTTCTGTGACCAACACTTGTGACAGCCTTTGTCTGGACGTCTTCGCTCAGGGAGCCGTGAACTGCGCTCCTGCTCAGTGTCACTGCTTTTGATTAGCATAAATAAAGGAGGAGGTGGGGTGTAACTATCAAAATAGGGAAGCCATGTTAGCATAAAGAAGAGAAACAAAGGAAAACTGCAAAGTTTGAATCCACAATACAGTGTTTTCCCCGCGAGGCAATTTAGATGTTCACATAAGCCCATTTGAATTCATGGTCCTGAAATGCACGTAGAAAACGATCTACTAGGTACAATTGTGTGTACGGAGGCTTTTAAGACTGTGTGGGGAAAGACGTGTTGGTTGTGTGAATCAGGCTATTTTGGCACAGTGAGACGGAGAGAGAGAGAGGATATGGGTCAACTTTGGCAAAGCTGCTTCTCTATTCTTTACTTACCCCTACCTCACTTTAGCTGTTTGGCACATTATTCCACTCAATCTCTAACGCCTAGACTTACTGGAGTCTCTTTGTCACTCTGCAGTGTTCTGCAGCCATGCATGCAGAAAAGCCATCAAATGAGCAGGTGAACACATCATGAACGCCATCCTTTCCTGCTAAAGTTTATTATTTTTTTACTATTGTCTGGCAGTAAGCATGGCCAATTGCATAGTATATTAAAACCGAATGACTGAATTGAAACTGTGGATTAGCGGTCCTCTGAGTGCAGGTGGAGTACATATAACACTACATACACTCTTCTATACAGCAGTGGAGACACATTTTACTCAATGATGATCAAACCCATCTAACCAGTGGATGACAGTAACTAAGTACATTTACTCAAGTACTTTTCTTAAGTACAAATTTGAGGTACTTGTACTTTACTTGAGTATTTGTTTTTCATGCCATTTCTTACTCCTACTCCACTACATCTCAGAGGAAAGTATTGTACTTTTTTTTTCATTACATTTGTCATTAAGTTACAAATGACTTTAGAAATTAAGTGTTTTCAGCACAAAACTTTTGAAGAGTTTATAAAATATGATGCTCTATTATAAATTACACTACCCAACAGTTTTTACAAGTATGGCTGAAACGATTTGTTGACAGAAAATTAATTGGCATCTATTTTCATCATTTAAGTCATTTTTCATGTAAAACATTTCTTCGCAAATGTGAAGATTTGCTGCTTTTTCGAAAACAAAATTGTTCAAAATGAGCTCCACCTCAACTAACTACAACAGTAAAATCCTGCTTTGACATTAATACGTGATTAATAATAATATAATGATATAATATAGAACAGTCATAAGGGACATTTATTCTGATTATACTTTATACACTTTTACATTTAAGTAACATTTTTAATACAGTTCTTTTACTTGTATTTTTACACTGTGGTATTAGTACTTTTACTTAAGTAAAGCATCTGAATACTCCATTTACCACTGCTAGTAACCAAACAGTTAACACCTTTGCGGTGCATGTACAAGCACATTGCACCTGATGTGGGTTTATCATATTAGGGAAATAGTGGCTGGAGATTGTCATAAAGGTAACTTTATACTGTCCCAGTGGTGCAAAGCATGGGGGGACTGGGCTAATGCCTTTTTGTACAGTGTCAATCTGTTTTCAGGGCAGGGATCTGGGTTGAAATCAAACACTGCCACTTAGACAGTTCTTCCCCTAAAAGCAGCCTTTTCTTCCACTGCTTGTTCAATCTTGGCCCCACTGCCCAGATCTTTGGCAAGGTTCACCCACACCACATCATGGCAGAGACTATTAACAGTAACTGAGGCCAGCCTCAATTTGTCTTCTCTTATTTTCTCAATGAAAACTTTTATTTGGAGATGGGAACAAATTCTGTCATCTATAAAGTTATTCAGCTGAAAAAAAGAGATATGATCCTATTGCTAACCACTTACCTTGCGTCCCACCTCATTATTATGGAGGTTCATGAGTGTCCTTGCATTCTGCTTGACTTCCCGAGCGTCGATAAATACTTTGGAGAAGCCCAGGCCGTAGCTGATGTCAGCCGAGCAGCCTCCCCACTTCCAGCCTTGGTCTTTACTGTAGAAACCCTGCTTCTCCTTATCACAGCTACAGTCACTCAGATTCCCCTGTGTACAGGCGGCTGTGATGGCATGTGCCACCCCTGCTGCAATGATGGCGTAGGTGAATGCAGCCTCTTTACTGCCTAGCAGAGCAGGAAAAAAAAGGTGATGAATAAAATGTTACAGGTGTACCGTGAGATTTTTTGAAATAGATAATGTCATGGTGTTTCTCCTCCAGTTTAAGGGGAATACAAGAAGTACGTAACAGGATTTTTAAATAGGAAACAACATTAATTATTAACAGTATGTGTGCTTAAATCACAGTCTTACTGACATATCACTCAAGGGCTCCAGGGTTTTGAAACCTGACCTGGAAACTGTCCTGCCCATGAACCAAAATGGCCAAAGAGAGTATAGTCAACAAAGCTGCATGAATAAGAGGGTTGTCAAGGAAGGGCTATTGATCTGCTCACAAACGGACACATTCTGTGTAAACGCATAAGGCACTGACATCAGAATCTTCATCCTGTCGTTATCTCGCCCAAGTCCAGCTAACAAATCATTTACACACGCGGAAATATCGACAAATAAGTAAAGGTTAATCTGACAGGACTCATACGGACAGATCCCGATACAAAGTCCTCAAGTCAAATAATAAGCCAAGAGAAAAATACTACAAGGAGAAAGTCTAATATATCTTACTCAAAGCCTTAATGCAAACAAAGCAATCTTTTTAACTTCTAATACAATGTGAAAGCAGCCCATAATGTAATGAAGATGAATATTCATAGAAGTAGCATGATTTAATTCCCAGATCTGTGATTCATTATCATGCAAACAGGAAACTCCTGGTTATAACATCCATCACATCTGTGTGTAAATAAACTCATCTTGTCTCTGTTTGTTCAATACAAACATCATACCGTCTTTGTGCTTCCTCCTGCTGCTCGGTTCCCTATGCAAAGTGGCCATGTTTTTGATAAACATCTTGGATGTGTGCACTTGCCATTGAAAAAAAAAACTCATATTGAGGCATCAATTATGTGGACGTTTTTATGGACTCAATGGGCTCTGAGCCAAAAAAGAAGGTGTGTCAGTGCAGTCAGTCAGTTCTGACTGCATCGTTGTTAATTTTTCCCCTGCAGTACTGAGTGCATTCACCACAAGAGATGGTATGAATCCTTCATAACCTTGTAATGAGAGGTTGAAGATATTAAATAGAGAGTAGAATTCAAAAGTCTGTATAAGTTGAACTAGTAATACCAGTTCATTGTTTGTTTCTCTTTCATCTCTGCAGAGTCATCCAGCCTCTTTATATGGACCTCATCTCATTCAGCTTAGCATAATTGCAAAGTTCAAGCACAAACATAGTTTAGGCCTAAAATGGCTCAAAGCTGATGCACCTTGCATTACCCATAATGCATTATGTCAGTTCGCCGGTCATTCTTCCTTTGCTTTAAGAACAATTGCAAGCTATACAGCTCCACTCCGCCTGGGCATCAACAATGGCATTCATTTCCAACCATTGGTCCTCTTCACTAATCTGATCAGTGAGACAAATCTATTTGGTATGGCTGTCCAGGCCATAGACTTAAACTTCTGTCTTGGAAAGACCAGGACTCTTGATGAGCTAAAACCCCTTATTCATAAAGGAACAGATTGTCAAATACCACTGTGTTCACTTCAACAGCATGAAGAGATAATCCTTTTTTTTTCAACAGCAGCAGGCAAGATGGCCTCCAACAGCTGGTCCAAGCTACTGACCATTGTGTATATGGGTATTTGTATGGGTATTTTTTGTTTTACCTCAATAGTTCTGGCCCAGGACAAAATGAAAATGTATGAAAAGTTCTTTGAAGGTTTTTTTATTAAAATGGTTTTACAAATCCACCTATAGGGTTCTCAGACTCCTTACACTGACTGCAGCCATTAAGGCATCATAATACAATCATTATACTTAATTAAACCTTGTTACGTCTTCCTGGTATTGGTATCATCAATAGCTACCCATCTTTAATCCACCTTCCACAAGCCACAAAATTCCAGCCATGATTTCAGAATCTCCTGAAGTGCATCTACTCTTTACAGGAGACTTCTGTCTCAGTGGTAGAAACATTGATTTTAACTAATTTGTTTCTCTAATTTAGTACTCTCTGGTCTTGCTTTCCTCTTGGCTTTGCACCATTGTAACTTATACCCGTGGTAAGATCTACGTCCTCACAGTGAGAGCCACAGCACCCATCACAAGACAGGATAAAGACCAGTGAAAATGTGTCTCCAGAGACTCTGCCGGGCTGAAAAGAAAGGCTGCAAACATTCACAAGAGCTTTGTTACAGTGCTGGCTTCAGATACCTTTTATACATACTCAGAACAACCCCTACTCAATGAAATGCCTGGAGAAAAACTGGGCCTGATGTAAATTACACTGGCTCCTATACTATGGTATTTGATTATATTTGGAAAGGATGTATGTCAAGATCATGACTTTACAAATGGATGCATTTTTTTTATCAGCATCAGGTCATAATTTGATTTCTTGATAGGCCTAAATCTTGCAATTCACTTTGCAATTGTTTTCTACATATGAGTAACCACTTTTGAAGGAAATCACAAAAGACCACGCGCACAAATGCTATGCATCTAAGTGCCAGGTGGTTAATAGATGTGTTTACTGCTGGGAAAAACAAGTTTCAAATCGTAAGCAAACTTTAACAGACAGCAACATACCCACTTTCAACTCTTTTCCGAAGACTGTCCTCTCTCCAAGCGCAGAGCAGTTCCAGCGCCCGTTTTTGAACTGAAACTGACACTCGTTGATGCCCATTTGGGCTCCCTCTCCGATGACGATAATGGCATCGGGGCGACTCTGGCAGATAATCCGTTGTCTGGGGGCCAAACCGGGGATCTTGTTACAGATTATGCTTGCACCTAGGGCCACCACCGAGGAGAAGCCACTGTGAACGGAAGATGGATATGACTGAGAAAAAGTATCCACCAAACATTTATTTTTTTCCCCCATTCTAATATTTTTTGTTGTTGAAATTTTCTTTTCACCTTTAAAGAGTTTACACAACCTCTTAAAGTCAAATGCATCCCACAGTTGTATGTATTATTATTTTATTATCATTATTAGGCCTACTATATTTAAGAGTATCTGGTTGTTATAATCCAGATAATTTACTGAATAGGCTACATCCTTGTGGGAAACAGACAGTTTTACAGGGATAATTGCATTTTAACAGATGGAAGGATCGCCAAAAATATTTGTTTCACTTTAAAAAGGGATCTTAAAACATGTCTGGGCTACGATGCACCACTAGATTTATTCAGTGAATTAAAGGCTTAAAGGCATACTTTGAATTATTATGAGTTTAACCAACATTAAAGGTATAATGAAGGAAATGTCATTTAGTGATAACGACGCAGTTACCACTAGTCTAACTGTGTACGTGCACGCTCTTCCTTTAATGTTTTATTTATCGTTTACTATCTGCTTTTGAGCAAATATGGGATATAATCGGCGGTTTTGAAACACCACCAACATTGTCATTCTTCAGTTATTAAAGTCTTTTGTGTTTGAGAACCCACAACACGCTAATTAGAAGTCAAATAAGCGCAGCTCACCCAATTTTCAAATAAACAATTCCTAAACAAAGTAAAACTCTTAAAATCCAGCGTCGTGTTCTCCGACTCATTGCGGCCGCGCTCTCAGTTTCATGCAAGGATTTGCAGAGCTGATGAATAACTCGGTGCGCTTATTCTCCGATCGATCACAGCCCAGGTAACTCCAAAGGAACTCCAAAATGACGAAAAGCATTTAAAAAAAATAGTACACGCTCGGGAACTTTTACAGATAGCAGTTTAGGGTATCATCCAAACTCCCTTTACGTGGACCCCTTTCGCTGGGCCCGCTTGTCATTGCGAGGGTGTCACAGGTAACCCTTGGGGTGAGCAAGTGCGATTATCTCTTTCTCACAGTTCCTCTGCTACCCGCAGGTCTTGGCTATATATCTGGCTCATCTATCTGGGGCGTGTTCACAGGAGACATGGGGCCCTGCTGAAGAATCCCGCCAGGGCTGAATCTCGAAACACACACACGTGGGCGCGCACGCACGTACACACACACACACACACACACACACACACACACACACACACTCCTCTGCTGTGAATTCACCTTGACTGATTGGGGTGGCTTTTTATTTTGTTATTAAGTGGGTCATGTGGTTAATGTGACCATGAGGTTATTTTTATGCAGATGTTTCCAGTTCTGCTTGACTGAAATAAAAATAAATTAAAAAATCCACACTTTTCCAAAAAGGAAGCATCACAACAAGCTGCAGATAAACAATGGTAAAACAAGGAGGAATATGCACTGATTTTTCTAAAAGTAGGCTAGATGCATTTATTTCAAATTACCTCAGAAATAGACTCCGTCTGAATGATACAGGCGATGAAATCATATATTTATGAGATTTAATACATGCATTTATGTCATTTGGTTTTTTTAATTTTCATATTCAAACGTATAACTCATCTACTTCTAGGTTTATAATGCATCTGGTGCGCCTTACCTGCAGTACGCCTCTGACGTCGGTTCTCTGGATCACCTGCCTTTTATAATGGCGACATCTGGTGGCACAGGGAAGCAACTGCAGGCTAAA
Source organism: Micropterus dolomieu (assembly GCF_021292245.1). Lineage (NCBI taxonomy): Eukaryota > Metazoa > Chordata > Actinopteri > Centrarchiformes > Centrarchidae > Micropterus > Micropterus dolomieu. The sequence goes on from NC_060157.1 coordinate 12,564,273, forward strand.
AACAAACTACCCCACTTTGTCCCTAGATTCTTTCCGTAGCTTGCCCACACTTGGAACTGCAACCGCTTTGACATAGCATAGGAAGGTAGTTGGTGAGGGGAGTGTTATATTATAGATGTCAGTATGGACCTTCATCACCCGCACTTGATCGGTGATTGCCTTATTCATATTTTTACATTCCTGGCCGAGGAAGATTTAATCAGTGCCTCCAGTGTGTGTAAGGTACGTAAAGGAGTTTCCAAAATGCGGAAGTGGGCCTAGCTAATATGCAAAAAGAGCGAGCCTATTATAATTCCTTTAAATTGTCTTGACTTGTGCCTGATTACTGGTATATTTCAGGATTGGCATGAAGCTGCAGAGACTCCCTGGTTATGGAGGTGAGTTACTTTCATTTCTATCTTTTTCAACGTCAAAGACAATTGAGCACTTGTAAAATCAAACCATAACGTTATATAAACATCCGGGTGATTTCGCGTGGTCCCCTCAGGAGGATGTGTCGGCAGCGCTGGAGTTTCTGTAACTTTACAGTGTTGGGGAGGGAAGACGTGAATCGCTCGTGGAAGAGATACTTACTGCGACGTTGCCACGTAGAGACGAAGATGACGAAAGGCCGATCTGGAGGTTATACCTGCAAAAGTCTCAGAGGACACACAGGTATGCTGTCTCTGTCTGCATTCGCCTGTGCACGCCTTCATCATGTCTCTCGTCCCATTGTTCGTGTCTGACGTGATGTCCATCAGGCAGGGTGGTAGGGTTGGTGTACCTGCAGCGGAATTCAGCTCAGCTCCCTGACCTCTGCAACAGCAGTGTCACAGTGTGCAGCGCCTCTACTGATGGGACAGTCCGAGTATGGAACATCCAAAATGTCAGTGCAACTAACACCTTCAGCACATCATCCATTCCCAGTGTAATCATGTTAAAATGTAGACAAAAATAGAAGATGTTGTCTCGTTTAGAGGCAGAGTTTGATTGAATATTGATCTACTTAATCAACATTTTCTGTATATTGCATGTAAGGCATGCAACCTCTGACATACAGCAATTGTTAGTCGTTTTGGGTAAAAGGCGTCAGCTAAATGAGTAAATGTAAATGTACCTAAAAGTTTTATATTTAGTTTTTCTTTCCATCTGTCTTAAATTGATTGGATAACTTTCATACAGTATTTGCAGACAGTGTCTCAGAAAACATGTAAAACTCCACATTAAGTGTCACATGCTGTGAGTCCTTATCAGTCCATATCTAAAACTTACATTTCTACAATGCACTGTGACAATACAAGTTTTATTTTCCTTTGTTCTGAGATGCCACAAAGTGATATGTAATCATGTGCCTCTGCATGCCATGTGTATGCAGGTGTCATTCCAGCTAAACACCACTGAAACAGATTTTCACCACTAGCCCCCCCTCCCCCGGTTAAAAGCTGCAAGCAACTGTAAGAAATGCCCTCACCGAGATAATTACCTGACGTTGCACCTTTTTTCTCCCAGGGTGAACTCCTGTGGTGCAGTCCTGCGCAGAGTCCCTTGACAGGGATTGTAAGTGATGAACAGCATGAAGTTGTGGTCACAGCAGACTCCACTGGCCTCATAAAGACCTGGCAGGGTCAGACTGGCCAGGAGGTGGCCTCCTTTTCTACTGCATCTCCACACTGTACATTACTACAGTACAATGTCAGCAACAATTGGTTCTTGACTGTGAGTAAACTCAGAATTTATGGGGTTAAAAGTAATCTAGTATCTTTTTTTTTTTTTAGTAAAGTAACATGTGCTTCTGATTATATCGTCTTCTAGGTTGGAACTAGTCAGGGATCTGTGTGTACACTAGCTGATTCATCTTTGACTAAAAAGTCCAGTTTAATGGTGTGTGACACATTTAAAGTCAACATACTCCTTGTTTCACCTGACAAGAAATGGATCACAGCTGGAACCAGAGACAATGATGACTTAAGTCCAAAGGTATTTCTTGTTTTCTTTGACTGCCTGCTATTGGTGTTACTTGCTCTGGGCTGTTCTTGTGTTTTTTGTTTTACCTTATTACACCTCTGTGCAAAGACACGGTGGGAAAAATGTGTTCATACAAGAACAATGAAACATTAATATACATTTTCTAGATTTCTGGGGGGGTTTGTTTGTTGGCAGGTGGTTTATACTGAGAGTTTGACCTCTCCGTCTGAGGGCGAAGATCCTCTGTGCCAGTCTGTGCCTGTCACTGGGTGCCAGGCTGCTGTCTTCATACCCACTCAGCCTGCCAGACTGGCCATCATCCACCACAACGAGCGCCCAAACAACAAAGCCCTCACTGTCTTCGATGTCAGCATTAAAAAGACCAAGTACAAGTCAGAGATCCAGGGTGAGGACTGAGATGTTTGTAGATTGATATTAATTTGCTTAAAATATGAAACTGAATCTTTATCAGCCATTAGAAAAGAGAGGTCAGTTGATGAAAATTGGAAAGCCCACTACCAACTATACGTATTCTTAAGCTGCTGGTAAAGATACAGCTCAATTGAATCCTTTTGTTCTTGTGTATTTTGCTTATTCCCATTGATGACTGGAATCCAAATGCTTCAAGACATTTAGAAAACAGCTACAATGAAATTCATATTAGAAAAATGTTCACCCATCTTAAGATGAGTTTTAGTGTCCAAAATACCAATTTCACCACTGACCACAGCCTCAATAGATCAGCATGCAGTGCAACCCAAGATGCATTTTGAATAAATGGCACTAGAGAACCTGCCACACTAGTTATTGCTATTTTGACATAAATGTTTAACCCAGAGTTGAATGAAAGTTCTCGCCTGTTGTCTGTGTTCTGTCAAAGGTCTTACTGGTTAAATGCAGGCAAATCTGAATTGAGATAGATGTAAGTTAAAGAGGTGGAGTAATACAGAGTACACCAATTATCAGCTCTACATCGCAGATTGAATCCCGTTCAGTTTAGGTGTTTAAAAGGTGGGTTTTTCCTAAATACTGCATTTAGGCTTGTGCTGGCATAATTTTGAATCTCTTCTTAGTCCAGCAGGTGGAGACCTTCCCCTTGCCACTGAACACCTGGTCTTCACACATCCTTCTAGAGGCCAAGGACAGCAACTGCTTAGTGTTGGCAGCTAACCAGGGGCTGTGGGTCTACTCCCTGAAAGGAGCCCTGCTTGCTAGCTTTAAAGAGCATACGATGCCTATTTCTGCTATATGTGTGGTAGGTTGGTTTCTCATTTGGAATTCAATAAATATCCCTTCACCTGTTGAAATTTGTCGTTTTATACATTATAATATGCCCTCTGTGTCTGAAGAGGACCAATTTGTGTTGTCTTCACATATACAGGATAGCTTTCGCGTGGTGACAGCATCTCAGGACCTCTCCTTACGAGTGTTGACATGGAGAAATGACAGAGACCATGGGTTGACCCTTGATAGCCAATACCACTTACTGGGAGGCTCTCACACAATGTCCAGGTATTATATGTTGTATGCTTTAGTATGGGCTTGCTGTATCAACAGCAGCCAAGTTAGCATCAGTTACTAGTAATGCAACTGCCTGAATACAGGTGTTTTCTCTTTATTCTGGAGGCACTGATTTATATATTCATGCTACCTTGGCAGTCATTTCCTAATTTTGTTACTTTCTGCTTTGTGGCCTTTGTTCCAGAGGGTTCACTCATGTCGCCTGTGACTACTCCAGCATCGTGGCCTCAGCAGAAGGGAAAGATGGGAAAGATGTCTTGAAAGCTTATTCTTTCACTTCCTGAGCACCACTGCTCCACAAAACGGTGCCTACAAGCAGTTTGCACAAGCCACTGGAAGGAGGAACATTTGCTTTTATTATGAACTGTTAATCATACATGCTAACATTAGGATGCTCTTTGATATGTCTATGTTTACAGGAAACTGAATGTAACACTATGTTATGGGAAAGGCATTCATACATTGTGTGAACAACATGCTTGTTAAGAAAATAAAAGTCTGTACATGAATGGGGATTATATTGTACTGTATAACTATACTTTTGGAGGCGAGGTATGTCGATGTTGAATGTGACCAGTCTTAAGGCATACTTTACTGCAAAATATATTTTGGTCACCTGTTCTTCAGTGTTACATCCAGTCACTACTGAGGTAAGAATCTACTGAGGCATGTTAGTTATGAATTAGTGACAATACTCTGCATACCATACCAATGTCTGTATTTAGCCCAGATTACCTATTAGATAATATTGTCACAAGGCACAAAAGCATTCTTTTCTCTTTCATGCCTCCAAACACAGATGTACAGGCAGTGCACCGCATATACATGACTGGTGGTGCCTATGTTAAAGGAACGGAGACATAATAGACTTCTTATCTGCCTCAACGGCCATATATCTCATGTCCTCCAGGACACACTGTAGGACTGTAGTCATGGACTCGTATGTTTTGCTTCCATCCTCGGAGTTATTTTCCATCTGTTTAAAGGCAGACAAGATTCTCAGGTTGACGAAACAAAACCAATGGCGAGGAGGAAATTAATTAAATTGTTGAAATGAATTCCAAATAATCAGATGTATTGGTTTTCTTACCCAGGTGAAAGCCTTAATAGTACGATTCAGGAATGCCTTTTCAACCTCTTCTGGTATCATCAGCATATGAGCCATACAATCCAGTATGCACTTTAATGTTTCCTTTGGGGCCTGGGAAGAGATGACAAGGACAGTTAATAAATATATATATATATAAAATGTAATGTATATGTAGTTTTGCTGTTTCAAATGTGAATCAGCACATACAAGTATGCACTGACCTGGTCAAGTGTGTTGAGGACAGTTTGAGCATCAGTGTTGCCAGGATTGAAGGCTTTGGCTTCCTGGACGGAGATGACCGGCTCTTTAAGCTGCTCCAGCCATGCCCACATGAGACCAGTGAGGATGAAGGGATCCCGCTCCATGCACAGCCTTTCCCAGCCACCTCCTTGGTTCAGTTCTGCCTGCACACATTCAGGCAATCATGTTAGACCCTGTCTGCCTGTATGTGACTGAGGCAACCTATTCAGATTTGTTCTGTTATAACAGCTACGTGTTAAGTTGTTGTCATTATAGCATCTTTGAAATTGTTCAAGACGTTGGAGTCACCAAAGCTGAAATTAATAACTGACATTTGTATGTCACATACCAGTCGCTGTGTGGATCAATGTGTGTGCCCTTGTGAAGGACAAACAAACATTTACATAAATTCGGATGCACACATGCCATTTCTATAAATACCACCGCACTGGTATGGTCCATTTACCTGCCAGGCCAAGACTTTGCTCTTGTGCTGCTCTTCCCCATCAAGAAAAAGGTCCACAGCCAGGGCTTGTGCTACTAGCAACCTCCTCGCATCCAGGGACAATTCTGACTGCAGGGTGATGTAGGGCACCTCTGATTTGTCTGATAGCTCCTCTTCTCTACCGTGACACTTCCTCCCATTCATTACTAGCTCTTCCCTCTGCTCTGCCTTCCACCTGGACAAGATGCTCCCTTTTTTGTCAGATTCATTGTATCCCACAGACTCACTGCGTTGGATGGCATTGTGCTTTATTTTCTTCAGCAGAATGGATCCATCTTTTTGGTTTTCTACATTCTTGATTTGCCAGAGTGAACCTGTTGAGCTGTGTGAGACTTCAGATGTGTTGCTATTACAACGCTGAAACTGGGTTGCAGGGAGAGTGGCCTCGGGTGGGGAAATGGACAATTCAGCATTACTCTGTGACAAGGAGCTGAGAGGCTGTGTGAGGAGGTTGAGCTGTGAGCCCAGTCGTCTCAAGTCGGACTCACTGTAGCTCAGACTTTTGCGATGGTAGAAGATGGGTGGCTCGTGGAAATGTCTAGGTAAGGTCGGAATACCTGGTAAGCGAGGCTCCTTTGCAAATAATTCAGGGCCCATCTTCTCAATGATCCTGAGGGTCATTTCTATGTCATCTATATCAGGGGCCTCCAGGATGTCTTCCTCTATCACCTGTCGATTCTCTGCAATATCCAACAGCAACCGAGACACTAGCTGAACAATCTTTGGCAGGTGCCTCAGCTCCTTCCTCTCATAGCCATGCAGTATGTGTCTCTGGCAGTTCAGGTACTGGGAAAGGGTTACTGGTTTGTATCGAGGCTCAGCACAGGAAAACACACTCCTCAAAGGGGCAAGAAACTGGACAAACTGTCTGACACAACGCAGCTGACCTCGGGTCTGGATGGAATTTGGGCGTTTAGCACGTACAAATAATATAGCCTGGTTAGCAGTCATCCTGGTAGCATAGGCTAAAAAACTTGCTAACAGCACACCTGGAGAGAAAAAAGGGGAAACACATCATTGTGTGTCAGATTGTGCAGATCAAAGATCTGACTGTCCTGAAAAGTCAAAACGCCTCATACAACATTCCTTACAAATCTAGTACCTGTTCTGCCGAGACCAGCGTGACAGTGGACTGCTACCTTTCCTTCCTGCAGTGCAAAGGCCATGACCTTCACTATGTCCAGCAAAGTGGTGAGACTGGCCACTCCATAGTCACTCCAGCCAAAATTGTAGAAATAAACTGAAATGATAAGCTGTTTTCAGATTTAACCTGAGCAACGCTACAGATTCATCAAGCATAATTGCATAAAGCACTTACTGTTGTTTTCCATGAAGACCTCTGGGCGGTATGAGAAGCCGCTCTGTGGTTCCAGAGGGTTTCCGCAGCTGGCATGTTCACCAGGTATCTGTAGGTTGATCACTGTTTTAATATCATTCCTTGACACAAACACACACGCACAAACAAAGACATGAGCACTTCATTATTCTCATCTCCTCAGATGCTGTGTGTTTTTAGTCAGGAAGCTGCAGAAAGACCATGAAACAAAGTTGTGTATACCTTCTGAATTGATCAATGATGTTATACTTCTCAATGATTTCTGTTGAAGGTCTGGACATAGCGAGAAGATGATCAGTGACCCTAAAGCAATTGAAACAAAGTTAGTGAAGTGTATATTACATAGTAACATGGCTCAAGGGAAAATATGAAAACATTTGACTGAAATAGATAATTTGGATGTTTTGTTGTACTATCACAACTGCTAAGGTAGGACAAGCATGTGTACCAGGATGAGTAGAGGCCTTTTATGGCCTGTTGGTCATCACTCCAGTAACTTGGGTTGTCATACTTGCAGGCTTGACCTCCACAGCCGATTGAGCATTGCATATGTTCAGGAATGACATAACGTATAGCTTCTCCTACTATTGTGTACTTTGCCCTGGGGGCTCTGACTGGAGTTATTATAGGGGGAAAGAAAAGAAGAAAAATCTGATATTACACAAAAAGTCTCTGGTCTAACATGTCACATAACAAGTGATATACAGACATGTTTATTGCATTTAATTGGTTCTCAAAATGTACATTCTGTAAAATATAATAAATATTAGTGTTTGCTAATTCTATGACTTATTAGTTATTTACCTACAGATCTAGTGGATATCAACTTTGTATACAACATTTGCTTTTTGTGAGAAGCATAAAGGGAACTACAACTTGATCTCATTATACAACTGTATTGTAAAATGATAAATCTACCTTGTACCTTAAACTGGTGTAATACTATTAAATTATACGGTTTCATATCCTTAGAAACTACAGTGCAGCATAGAGACTCCACCAAATGAAGGTTATTCTGTTGCACCTACTGTAAATAATTAAGATCATCAGTGGTGAGTGCTCACTTAGAGGTGCCTAATCCTTGTTTGGCATTGCAAGTCTGTCATCAGAGTATTACAGTAAAAATAGCCACTCTTCTGGCACACTTGGAATGCATTTTAATGTAACATTTTGGTGAAGTAAAAGTCTAACAGATACATTTTATTGATGACTGGATACCACCCTTACTTACTGTATTCCATCAGAAATCCACCTCTTGTCTTTGCATCGAGTGCCATAAAGTATGAACAGACAGGCTGACATCCACAGTCATAGCAGAGCCTGCACACATACATGTATACCTCGTTACGCTATATTACACATTTATCATATGCATTCTGAACAATTGGTGCCGTAGGCCTTACATTAAGCCTAAAATACAGTACTACAACCAGTTACCTAACACAACTTGGAAATGTTCCATATATAACCAGTGCTCTTGATTTTTATAATTTTGGACTGGAAAAGTCTCTGTTTCAGACTGAGTGATCAATTTGTTTTTATACATGAGAACACAACTTAGAGAGTATCACCTACAAATACACATATTTTGATCAAATATCATCATAAATCATATTCAGTCAAATGGAAAGCAGACATAATCCATTTTGAAGGATTGGCAAGCTGCTATTGTTAGCTGGTAGTTGTGCCTCAGTAGCTCATCACAGTACAAAATTCTATTCCACTCTTCAAGACATATGTGAAATGTAATAAACTTTGAATTAGCTAAGGAAGAAGAAAATGCAACCAATCTAACAATAAATACAACAAATCAATTTAATTTAAAAAGCAGATTTACCTGGAGTGCGTGAGATGCGATGCTTGTAACCAGCATCTCAGAAAACATATGGTTCATAGCTGAAGTTGCCAGGATTTCTGACATCAACCTCCACAGCTCTGACGTTGTCTTTCCCTCTTCAGCTCTGTGGAAAGTCAATCCTGTAGCCTCTCTTGATTTGATTTGTCTCAGATTATCCCTGTGCAGCAGGGTGGGGCAACACAAGTGCCCACAGGATCCTGTGTGCTCCTTTGTGGAAAACCATCGATCTCACCAGGATGACAGATTCGGGACAAGTACGGAAATATGTTCACCTCAAGAATGTGGTGAAAAGTAGCAGAGACTGTGTCCTTCGTAATTACCTCCATACACAGGTTCCTCCTGTCTGCGGCTCTGGGGGGAGTGCAGGGCTATTCCTGACCCCTTCTGGATTATACTACTAATCTTATTACTGTGCAGGTATAAAATAGAGCACCCACTCCTCAACAAAAACTCATATTACCACATCACTATTGCCTTCTGCTGGACTGTTATGATATACAATGATACAATATATTCTGTCTGTTAATGCGCATATTGTCATTAGTACACCTGTGCAATGGTTCACCTGACCAGACTCTAACATGTATTTAATTAATGATATGCATGTCTATTGTTGCGAATAAATACAAATAGATTTGGGATTTTTGAGAGATCAGAGAATTTTTAAAATTGACACACTTAAAGTCCCCTACCCTACCCTGCTGCTACAAGTAGTGGGACCTTAATGATAAAGCAAGTAGATACAATCTGATTGGCTTACCTTGCACCTTGCTAAAGCTGGTTACATTTAGGTAAGAGATAAGTCTATGATGTACAGCATTTAGAGAGACTTCAAAGCCAATCATCCCGATGCAAACCTAAAACAACGCTGTCCATGTTATAGTAAAAACAAATCCTTCAAATACTGATTGTATGAGCAGAACAATCTATCCCTATACCTTTTACAAAACCAATTTTTTTCCGTGATCTAAGCTTGTTTCAGCTTGTATCAATGCCACCAAAATGTGTGGGTTCTTGCGCATTTATCCTGACTTTTTTTTTAACAAATTCCCTGCTTAACATTGCTTTTTTATTCATGGTTGTGTAGCAACTAAATACCATCAGTATAAATACACTATACATATAGGCCTACTGTATATTTCACTAAATCATAGCCTATATCATGAATCCTATTATCATTTATATTATATTTTGAATATGCAGCTTACAACTTATGAGGTATATATATATATATAAATACACACATCTCTGGAGGTTTTTGATTGGTCTGTCCATATCCAGAAAATTACTCAAAATTTCCACCATTAAATGTTAACACAGACAATTCACAGTTTTTGTTTTCCAGATTTCATGACAGTCCAGTGATCCCGTCAAAGAGGCATGTGATGCTTTAGATTTCATCTGTAAGGTTGAGTACACTCTTATCTGTTACCTTAAACACAATAGTTTTCTTTCAGCCGCAGATCCGTATTTCTAAAGCACACTAAGCAGTAAGAAGCATTCAAATTCTCAACTCAAGTAAAAGTAGCAACTTCACACTTACTCTATTGCAAGTTTTTAAAATTTTACTATTAAATTATTACTACAAGTAGAGAGGTATTATCAGTTATTAATGTGTTAATAGCATTTCAATGATTTAGCTGGTAGAGGTGGAGCTAATCTATACTTTATATAAAAATGTGAGTGCTATATTACATATCTAAGGTGTTAGGGTCACCAATCAACCTAGGCCGCATGTCTCTGGACGGTGGGAGGAAGCCGGAGCAACCGGAGACAACCCACGCAGACATGGGGAGAACATGCAAACTCCACACAGAAAGGATGGGGCAACCAGGGTTTGAACCTGTGAGGCCACAACGCTATCCACCGGGCCACTGTGCTGCCCCGAGATGGAGCTAATCAACTTTATTTACTGTTACGAAGTTTAATCTTTAACTATACATAGCCTATTTTATAAATTCATCATATGTTTTGTATGTTAAATTTTGTTCTGCACATTATTTAGTAACTCTAGTTGGGAAATAAATGTAATTAAGTAAAAAGTACAATATTTCCATCTGAGACATAGTCTAGCTGAAGTAGCCTATAAAGCAGCATAAAATGAAAATACACTAGGATTTATATTATAAAGAACAAGTTTAAGGTAAAGTACAAGTTGGCCAGCTTATGTCAAAATTGTATGCAGACATTTTGACTTGTCAAAGTGTAACTAATAACATTAATGATGGCTCTGTTGCATTTAAGTGCCCCAGTAGGCAAAGCCTGTGAGCCAGCATGAATGTTAACAGAGCCCTGAATCCTGCACATCAAAAGGGAAAGCACCCAAATTATTATTATGTAAATTATTTCACCAATGACATGTCAAAGTGTGTGACATCAAAAAGGTCTTCAAGACATGGAGTATCAGGTAAGCTATAATGCATTTCTAGGATATACATAAATAATACAATAATGTAATTCTCAATTGCATACATTTTAGAACAAACATATTACTATGAATATTTACTTCTGAAAATTACTTCATTTACACAACAGAACATATCATAGAAATCGGGAGACTGTGAAAGGTATATGAACCATTGTGACATAATCCCTGAGAGACTGCCGTAGCAAGCTAGTTAGATGTTACAAGAAACGTTAAATGAGACCCTTTTCATATGTTGCTGCACTCCAGTGATAAAAAATAAAAAATCACAAAACTGTGTATGTAAATATTCAGTGCATTTTCCTGAAAAGATTAATTCATTAACTTTTCCGACAGATGGCAGCAAATATACATGTGGTAAATGCTGAGGAGCAGTCGCTAGTCAGTCTGTTCATTCTACTTCTATCTCAACAAACGGCTCTTACACAGATTTCCGTGCTCCACATAAGCAAATAAACAAAGCCTTATGGGAAATGAGTTCAGTTCCTGGGGTCGGCTGGCCACTTTCGTTGGCTTCACGCACTTTGTGTACTACATTTCCCGACGAGCAAGGCCACCCTGTCGAAGGTGTCCCAGCTGGTTGCGTAGGTGCGTCTCTCCGCGAACGGACCGTTCAGCTGTTTCAAACAAGCAGATGATAACATGAACACACCGGAAGCCACGGGTTTTGCCTTCAAAATAAAACTAAACAGCGCTCACATTTTAGGAAATAATCAACGGCATTTCGCAGACTACATGCTCTCCCTTAAATTTATTTTTTTTCCCATTTTAGTGCGTAAACAATGTAAAATATACCTACAATCACACATGGTCTGTAGCCTGTTTTCGTTGAGAAGAGTTTTATTTTGAAAATAAAAACCAGAAGCTGTCTTTCTGCTTCTTGTCACGGCAGTTACACGCTCCGGTGCTATAGCTCCGACAAGCCGGGGAAGAGGTGAAGGCAACACAGGATCTTAACGATGGAGCGATTTTAAGAGATAAAGGCGAGCTCCCCCGTCGGAGATCATTGAACAGAATCATCTACATGACCAAAGAAACGAGACCGGCAACGAGAAACGCAAGCGTAACAATCATGCAATTTAAATACAGACGGATCTAAGCAACCGCTTCTTCTTCAAGGTTACACCTCTTGAAGACGCCCTAACATCCCCACTTGTCGTAGATCAGCTGGCGTACGTTGGTTGATCGTCACCGGTACCGACCATGTCCGTGGAAGAGCAGGGCTACCCAAACGCCGTGATGCTACTGGAGGCCGGACCGGAGTGGATGCGGGCCGAGATCGAGCGTCTCTCCCGGGAGCTGAGTGAGACCACGAATGAGAAGATCCAGGCGGCGGAGTACGGACTGGTGGTGCTGGAAGAGAAACAGCAGCTCAAACAGCAGTACGATGACCTGGAGATCGAGTACGAGGCCGTCAGGCAGGAGCTCGACCAGCTGAAAGAGGTAGGCTGCGTTTTAAAATCACAGTATATACAATCATATCAATATCATCTAATATTTATAGGACCTATGCAGCAACCCTAAAACCATGAACTTAACATTTATTTTGGGGTGTATACCCATTTTTATAGGCTACTAAAAATGAGTTTCCAGTGACCTTGTAATTTTTTATGTTAAGTATGCTAGGTATGGCCTCATCACTACAATATAATATATTGAGACTTTGTTTGCTGTGGGCAGGCATCAGCCAAAAAGCAAAAAGTATCTAGCTGCTTTTCATGCTACAAGGTCAAAACTGCAAGCTGAGGAGGGGATGCTTCCTCAATAGGCTCCTCCACACCCCACCCCATCTTCACTCAGGGTGGCTCTGCCACCTTTATTTATTTATGCAACTCCTTTCTTCTCCAAGACATTTCTAACAGCTAGTCTAGGCCTGATGTGTTTCCACCCCACTCTTGTAATGTCTTAATCTTTGAGTAGATCAGCAGACTGTACAGATATGACCATAATTACGTGCAGTGATTTACAGTACTTTGCTGTGTATTTTAGATATGGGACATAAAAAGTGATATTTACATGTTGAGATCGCATTCAAATCCAACACCTTTTTAGTTGTTTGTACATGGGTATTGGAATCTGCAAACAAGAATTACTAGTTAAGTTGGAAGGGGCGGGAGTTGGTTTGAATTTGGAACCTTTCCCGCTTCGAAGAGAGCGGGATGAACAACTTGCAGAGGAAACCAAACGAGTTACGACCCCTTGGGAATGGAAAGAATGTTGAGAGTGACGTTCAGACAGTCAGATAAAGGACTTGTCTGTTTTTCTGAACAGTGGCTTGACTTATTCCCTACTGTTATACTGCATTGTGTCCAATTTTCTTCAGCAGCAGTTTGTCACTGTGCTGTGATTTTGAAGGAGAGAAGGACAGCTATAGGGTGACGCAGACGGCCCTACTAACGGCTGCAGCCTCTGGATTCTTACTGTGCCTACAAGTGGTCATGGGGGGAAAAAAAGCGGATTCCCGCTTTGACACAGGCTTGTTCATGGTTGCTCACATCCTCCTTTGAGATATGTGTTCTTCCTGTGTCCTCCCACTAGGCCAGACAACCAATAGCTGAGAAAGCTGACTTCATGGTAAACCCCTTATTGCCTTGCCAGAAACCTGCTCATCGCTCCCTTGGGTTTTTGTGTGTTTCAGTCAAAGAGACACCACATGCAGAGAGGTTTTCGGCTCTCTGCTTCTCCCTCTTCTTCTCCATCCGGCTTCCAGTGGCCCTCTCTCCAGTGATTGTTATTGCTGAAAGGAGGAGGTCTCAGGCCTGCCTCAGCAACTCCTGCTCAGTTTCCCATGCATGTCTTTGGCAAGAAGGCCTAGCTCTGCCACAGAGGAATGACAGCAAAAAAATAAAGCTCTGAATAGAAGAAACAGACTGGAAACAGTGTAAAAGAGTAACCATGGCAGCGATCTAAAGCAGATTAAAAGAAGCAGGGGCGTTTGTGGCGACATTTATTGTGTTTTTCAAAATATACCAGTTGAAGTCTTATTTAAAAAAGCAGCTGACATTGTGAGTCTGGTTGTACTGTTGGATTTTGTCTCATTACTGGAACACAAACATCAATCTGTGTGGGCAATTAACGCAATTGTCTGCTCAAAGCTGCGGCAGAGGTTCTTTCTTTTGCCTCAGGGTTGGGTTATACTGGTTGTTGATAACTGATCAGATGCTAAGCTGTGAAAGACTATAGCTTTGTCTTTATCTTTTATCCGTCTACCCAAACCCCCAACCCAGCCTCGGCATGAAGGACAGCACTGATGGTATCTCAAGAGAAACGCAAACATATTCTTTTGATATCCCTCTCCACTTCCTCTTTATTGTCTGTATAAAAAAACAGTAGGTAGTGGGGAGCAAACACAAGATAAGATATGGTCACAGCAGGGGCTAAAATTAAAGCTCATCTCAGTGGTTGGTTTCCATTCAAAATATCAATGTGAAATGACAAATGTCATATTATCAGCCTCACAGTCTTTTGTTGCTCTGATCTGTGGGCCGTTTTGAAGTAGGTAGGTCAAACTAACCAGTGTGGCTTTGTCTGCAGCTGTTACAAAAGCACATAAGACAGTTATTTCTTTGGTCACTTATAAATGCCACATTCTCTTTGGTAGACGACAACCATTTCACACCGATGGCGACCATGTTTGGATGTCTGTTCTCTTTTTGAGGACGCAGACAGACTGGAGTAGATTGTCTGGCAAATTTACAGAGTATAGCTGAACAGTAGATCCTCTCCAGTGACCCTAAACCTCTGCTCTCACTTGCTGGTATGCACAAACACAACCCAAAAGAAAATAGCTCGGATGTATGTACATGCATAATGATTTGATTTCCCAGATACCACTCTTTTGTCTCGTGCTGGATGTAAACAGCCAATCAGAAATCATCATGACAGCGAGCAAACTGCCACCAACATTCAGCCAATCCTCACCTTCTCTGGTACCCTTGGACGGAGCACTAATATTCACACTCAAACATACCCCCACCACATATACGCTTCTCTTGAGGCAGGAAGATGAAGGAATTCTGTGCACTGCTGTTGCTTAGAAACGGCACAGCTCTTTGCCTTAATTTGAGCAGCCAGTCTGCTTCCTCAGCAGGTGCTGCTTTCCAACTATTTTGGTGGGTGACTGCTGAGGGGTCATCTCACTGCTAGCTGTAGTAGTATGTTTACACATGGCAATTGGCTGGAACCTTGCATTGGTTAATGGTATTCATAGGATATCTTATTTGTATGTATAATATATCGTTTGGTCTATCATTGGCTTACTCTTACACTACAAAATTATTTTCTACCCTTTATTTGCTTGCGCACTGGCCTTTGTCACTCGGAATCAACTGCAATGTGTTGAGGGCCCGTTATCATTATCCATCTTCTCTCTCTTTCGCCCCACTGAGAAGGATGTAAAGCACTTCAGTGACTGTGTTCAGTGATAGTCACCGCTTTCTTGTAGCCTGCTTTGCAGAGTTTGCTATGTACCTATGCTGGTACATTACAGTGATTCACTTGGCCCACTGCCCTTGTGCTACCTTCTGGAGACCTGGACTTAGGGCTAGACAATAAAACAATAACAATAATTATCGCAATATATTTTCTTTCAATAACTAAACAAATGTTCAATAAATATTCAATAATTTTTTTATTCACTTGAATCATACACAGATTAGGACTTAATTTTTTTTATTAAGATGTTTATTTTGTTGAGGAATAAGGACTGAAAAAAGCTTTTACTTAATTTTACTCATGCATATTTGTTAACAAAGATTTTGTCATAATTATTTAGAATGTTCCACCTCAGATTTGTAAAGTGAATCCACTGTTTGGCATCATGTGTTGCATAGAGTTTAAACCACAGTTAACCATTCACTATCACTCAGGAGCAAAAATCAGCCTTTAAACTCGAAAGAAATAACTGTTTGATACTTATGGTGATAATTATCAATATCGAAAGATATTAAACTTTTTATCATGATAACATTTTTGGCCATATCGTCCAGCCCTACCTAGACTATAACCCTGCTATGACTTTACACTTTCACGTGCCTGATGATGCATTGCTGTGTGAGTATGCAACTTTTCCTCAAGGGAATTTGTGACACACAGGATTATATCTAAAGTCAACAGCTGATTTACAACATAATAAGCTGCCCACTCTTCAAACAGTGCTCTGATAAAGGCACCCTTGCTCGCTAGGCTACTAGTGAAGATATAATAAAGCTGAGTGGACTTCTACCCAGTTATCGTGCAGATTGCAGTGTATAGTCTCAGACACAAGGTAAAGTGGTTAATGACATTATACTGACTTGAGCAGTGCCAGAGCGTGAGGTGGTGTTCTCCTAGCTGTTGTTATTATGCTTAAGGTAAGCCACTCACAGGTGACATCATGTGCCACACCTCCAATTGTTAATGCAGCCCTGAGGAATGTGCCGGCTCCTACATATACTCTATAGTATATAGGTACATGTGGTGGGTGTTTAGCCCCTATGCCTTTCTTAGGTCTCTGTGAATGTAACCAAATAGAACACAATGGCCAGAAAGACATCATCTTCTATCCAAAGACAATAGACCCATAGAGCATCTCACAGTCCTGATGAATTTTTACTGATGCTGGTTCTTTCTTTTTCATACTATAAACACCTGAGACAGTGGTACTTCAGCAAAGGTCTAGGGCTCCTCAGGTCCTTGTTGCACTGTAAGTCATTCAGTGACACACAGACCCTGTTCCTCCCCTGCAACTCTTCTATTAGTGAAGCGGCAGCTGTGTACTGCATTGTGGAATTCAACCAGACAATCGGAACCCTAAATATTGTTAAGCTCAGTAAAACCTGGGTTCTCTGTGCAGGGCTCGCTGGCCCTTTGTATGTTTGAACCAGCTGGGGTTAACAGGTCTTGGGTGTCACAGACGAAGAGAGGGTTAAATGCACAGAACACAGTGTATGACAAAGAGGAGATGGAGAGAGGCGTCCCATTGTGGTTACGTTTGAAAGGATTGGTCACTTTTGTCCCCTTTGAAATAGCAGATCACTAAAGGATATATCCCAATGTCCTTAAACAAAGATATCTGGTGTGACTCTAAGCCCTCTCTGTGGTGTTAAATGGGTTGGACGCTGATTGGACGTCAGTAGAAAATACGAGGAGGACACAAAACCCATCTGGTCCCTTTATATAAAGAGTCATAAATAAAGTCTCATATTATTGGATTGCCAAACCAAGCAATGTTTCAACAACAGCTGCTCATCTCTCACTCTCTCTTTTCTCACTTATTTCAGCCATTCTCAGAGCTTATCACAAACTCTGAGCCCTTCCTAAACGCTCAAGACATCATACTCAATCATTGTCTTGTTTCTCTGGGGTTGCAGTCTGTGGACAGTAATATTTTTGCCTCTATCTGTGACCTAGCATAAACATTTCAGCATTGTTTCGGGTATTCTGATCCTGCCCTTTTATCCATTGTGCTTTGCTGGACGGCAAGTCTACAGTTAAGGGGTAATCTTTTCTAAATGGCACTAAATAAAGTCCCAAATCCCCTACCCTCTGGGCCTAAGAGGATGAATCCCAGCCGCTATGCACAGGGCTTACGGCGGTCTGGGAGTCTGCCAGACTCATACAAACTAGGCACCCTCCATAGCCAGGGGACAGGTAGGTGCATTTTGGGGTAACGCTGTTCACAGGCTGTCAGGTGCTCTTTGGAAACTGCCCTGTTCTCCCTGCCTTAGCCCAGTAGCCTATAATCCAGTGGCTGCCAAGCCTAGCAGTCTGTTGTCTGACTGCTGTCAGACCTGATACTCTGTTATATGAATCTCAGCCTCAATAATGATGTACAAATTATTGTAAAGACCACCCACGTAATCATTTTGTGAAGAAACCTCTACTGTAAAATTTGATTAGGTGTCCAGACAGGCTGGTCTATCCACAAGATCCACTCATAGATAGTTTTGCCTTGTGTGTCACAGAAGGACGACCATATGGTTCTGCAAATTAATGAAAAAATACAATTCCACCCAGTTTTAGGTAAAATGGCCTGCCGCTAATCTCTAATGATTTTAAGAGCTTTTGTCCTTCACTCTGCTCAACAAAACACCACCAGCACCGCTCCACAGTTCAAGTAGAGGCCACATTTACTTTAGACCATCATTGGAAGGCTGTTTTAAGCATCTCAGTGGATGAATTGTTTGCGCTGCATGGAATGTTTTTGGTTTCATGTGTTTGCGCAGTGTGTTTACATGAAAAGAATCATGCATTTGTGAAGTCCAGTTCCTCTCTGGTTCCTGTGAAAGAACATGTATTCAGTATTTTCGGTGTGTAGCAGTTAGTTGGCTGTTTACATGACTGCGGGTTCTCAGTGAAACTTGCATACAGTTTCTCCCCAAGCCTCTCAGAAGTTGTTGTTGCCCATTGATAGAAGAACATAGCATTGTGACTGCTCATGGGAATATTCTATTATCTCTTTTTGTGTGCGTCATCAGGTCACACTCACAGAGACTGCCTTCTGGCTGCTGTAAATATGGAGGAAATTATTACAAAACAGTTGAGCAGCAATGAAGTACCTAATTTTATTTTGAGCATTTATTATACTTGATCCTCCATATTGTTAAGCCTGCAGTTAACAGTTATTATACATAGTTAAGTTAGTTAGTTAGTTTTGAAATACCCTTGTGTATAAAGATTTCTTTAAAACATTCACTGAAGTCAAAAGTACATGTAGAGAAGCGGTATGGCAGCCCAGCAGGGTCATGATTCTACCTGTGTAATCCAATTACTGAAGCCTAGGGCCAGATGAGAAAGGAGTCCAGGCTAGAAGCAGCAGAGGATGAGGTCATAGTAGTGGCTGTATGCCTCTGACAATTCAACATGGTTCACTCAGGCAAGAGGCCAGTCTTCAGTCTCCCTTCTCCTACAACAGACGACTGTAAACTCTTAGAAATCTGTCAACAAAGAAGCCAGTGTGCATGCACGTGACTGAGCTAGATGTGTGTGTCTGTGTGTGTGCGTAAGAAACACAATGGCTACCTATCCCTTCTCTCCAACATGTCCAGTTGTCTTTATCATGTAGTTTCATTGTGTCTTTTACGTGCCATTTTGTAATTTCACCAACTGATAACTAAACCAACCTGTTACTTTTCTTAGTATTCTTCTAATTTGTTGTGTTATTTTTCTATTTAGTTGATTCAAATTCTTTGTATGTCCATCGTCTATATTGGTGAAAAAACATTAGCTTGAATGTTTCCTGTTGAAACACCTGGGGGCTCATTTATGAACAGTGCGTATGTACAAAACAGGGCTGGAAACGTGCGTACGCCACTTCCCAAGCAAAGGTTTTGATCTGTAAAAAAAACAGACTTGACGGGAAAATGTGCGGTCCTGTAAGTAAACTCTAAACCATGCATACGCACATAAAGAGGAGAAATGAGAAACAGCGACTCACATGGCAGAATGATGAAAGGGTTTGAAATGAATAGGCCTACTGTTGTGTAAAATAAATCGAAATATTACCTCTGAGCATTAAAGGCTTAAAGCCTTTCTGAATAAACAAACACCCGTTTGATTGACTTTCCCTGAAGTGCGCAAAAAACACACACAATTTAAGATCATTTACAGCGCATAAAAAGATCCAGATTTAGGAGAATAAACACAAACGGAGATATCTGTTTCTGCAAAAGAACGCCTCAAATATGTTGTACAGTGTAATCAGGATTCATATTAATTAATACTTGCATGCAGTGGAATGGATTTGGTTTAATCTCTTTTCAAACGGGGGAATCCAAATTAGTACCTGGGTCATCCCGTCTTGCGTGTGCGTGTCCCCCTCCACCCAGCGACGTCACTACTCAGGAGGGATTCCCCTTCCTGCAGATCTGTTATAAAAGGGGTGGCGCTCCGGTGCCCCCTTACAACTGTGCATACGCACGGTTTTATAAGTCTGAATATTTTTTGGCTTTTGGGCGCAGGTACACTTTTAGTGAGGTTTCTATGCACAGTTTTGTAAATGAGACCCCTGGTCCGGTTAGCTCTAGGTATATAAACTGCTATTCAGTTTAGCTAGGGTCAACTATATCCGTTCAAGGTGGTGCCATATGTATTTGTTTTGAGACACAGGTGGCTTATATAAGCATATGAATCAGCTAGACATGTGGGTAGAGCATAAGTTTGTGACTGAGTTTGTTTTGAACCCCGCCTGCATCATTCCTTTAATGGAGTCTTAGGATTAGGTCTGTGGGCTTTATCAGATTTTCCATAAACCCTCCATATCTTTTCTGCCACAGAATCCAAGCAGCGTAATTGACACAATCACCCTCATATAAATATGTAAAGGCCTCTCCAGAATGCTTGTTTATGGCTTTCTGTTTTGATTATAAATCTTGTCTATGGGTTTCTGTAACCATAAGAACATATATCTAAGCAAAGTTCTTCCTGCCCCCCTCTCTGCATCCTGTTTATTTGTGAGGAGTCTGGCTTTTTTTTTTTTTTATAGAGAATAGGAAGTGTGTGAAATATAGCTTTGTATCATTCCGGATATCTTTTAAGGGATAAGAGGAAATGACCACATGAGGTTCATCAGGCAAGTCACTTCTGACACCTGTGTTCAGCAAGGAACAACAAGGAACAAGTCTCTACAATACTTGTTTTTTTTATGAGAGGGATGTGCTTGCCTTCCCCAGTGAGTTAACATCAACACTCATTATGCTGCATTTCCTTACAGTCTTCCGGCCATTTCCAAGGCAAACTGAGACAGGAACTGACCTTCAGTAGCCATATAGAATCACTCAAAGCTGTTTATCAGCAGTTCCTGTGGGTCAGTGGGTGTGAAAATATCTGTTGAATAAAAATAAAAAGTTTGCTTGGTCATCAGCAGAATTAACTATCATCCCATATGCACTGGGGACTTTTTAAATTGGTTAGAGGTGGATTTGCAAGTTTCCACCAGCAATCAAAAAAACACATCTTATCTTAACATACATAGCAAGCAATGGGAGAAACACAAATGTTTGTCCTTTTAAAGACCTCTTGAAATCAGAAGTCCTCATTTCTCCATACTGCTGAACACTTTATTTTCATATGCTTTGACACACGTAGAGTATATTGAGGTTTTTCCCCTATGGATATTATCCCCTGGAGCTGGAGTGAAATCCCTAGAGAAACAAAATATATGAGATGGGGGTGCAACCCTCCATGCTTATTAGCATATAGAGCAATAATAAACTTGTGGTAGCTATGAGTGGACAGATGGTGGGTGCCCCAACCATATATATATATATATATTTATCTATCTCCAAAGGGAATGACTTGTCCCACCCATATCCTCCAACTAAAGAGGAGTTTTGTTGTGCAATTTCTTTTCTGCAGTCCCGGGGCGCTCTGTGGCTTGGTGCCGTACATGAAGAGATCAGGGATGAGATGTAGACAGATAGTGTTCTCTGTTTACATGAGAACATTCTGGCACTTCCCTCTCTGGTTCCTCTGAAATTCTACATGGCCCACTCATCTCAATTATCTCTTGACTGGCAGAGTACTGCCTCCCATCTCACCTAAATTAATTAAACCAGAGGGCACATTTTGAGAATGCTCTCCTCGTTTTAATAGGCTATCTATTCAAACATTAGCAAAACCAATTTCAAAGGGTTGTCCCTTCGCCCTAGGGGTCCTTTTAACTTCAACACCGTAGTGCAATCAGGAAACAGCGGTACGTCTAAATTCTCTGCACACTGCATGCCCACTCCCCGCCACCATCCTCCTCCACTCCTCCTATCCCTGGCTCCTATTGTAAATAGGCTAGTGGGTCTGGGTCCCCCCTGTCGCAGTGTGTCATACCCGAGTTTCATGGAGCCCTCGCTTTGAAACCCTCCGGCATGGTTGAACAGGGGAGAGAGGGAGGAAGTGGAAATGGGTAAATGGGTGGGGAGATAAGAAGACAGTAGGGTCGGACAGGGGGCTGCCTGTACAGCAATAACAACATTAGAGTTTGTGTTTCAGAGGGAGCAAGGAGAGGAGGGGTTTTAATTGGATGTGTGCCATTCTCTCAGTGGTCCTTGAGAAATGGGGATAGCAGATAGAGAAAGGGAGAGAGGTTTGGGTGGGAGGGGTACCAGGCAATGCCTGGTTTTCCTGTGGGAACCAGCTCACTCTCTTTTCGATGAGAGAAGAATAGGGGTTCTTCCATCAGCTGGCTTAATGGGTTTAAAGAGCTGGGACTTTAAATAGAGAAAAAACATATTTTTTGTGCAAACATAGCTTAATAAATATGTATCTAATGAAAGAGCAGTAGGGTGTTTTCCTGCATTTGTGCAGCATTGGCTTAAGGGCATTGTGTTTTGGCTTATCTTTCATCTTTTTTCATTGTCAGACATCAATGCGCTGTTGTTAGAGAGAGGTATAGGTATTGTAGAGTTGACCATGTATTTTTTGAAAATTGAATGAAAGAACTTATTGTATAATGCAAACCAAAGACAAAAAGTTATCTACTGTATTCAGATACTGTTTTCTGTTTAACCAGATATGATCTATTACTGGTGGTGAAGCCACTGAGCCCCCACATCATTCTTTACAAACTGATATGGCCTCACATGGAAGGCTTACCACCCTGACCCATGATTTAACCTCAGTGGTAGAGATCGTGCGCACACAGTCCCATACAGGATTTAATTACTACAAATAGGGAAGGGACGTCATTAGTCACTGTCCGGGTAGGACTTGCCCAGGAGACCATCTTGTTTGGGAGGGTGAATAGAGAGATAGGAGAGGGGAGTTAGGGACCACACATAGAAGAGATTGGGAGATAAATTTAGCCTTGTTTGTGAGTGGCGTGGTGGAAAATTGACAGAGTACATCAGGAGTAATGAATAGTTGCATTCAAGTGGCATCATATGAAGCACCTTAGATGGAAAACCTCGGGAAGGCAAATCGGGTTTCTGCAGTCCCCCGCCCCCATCCTGTCAATGCTTCACCCTGATTGATTAGACATGTCTCTGCACTAATGGACGAGTCTAGGATGATGAAGGGATGCATTAGGGTCTCATATACAGCATTAATCTAATAAGTGATTATTGGTAAGGTTCAATGGCGACAGGCTAAGGGTTTGATAAGAAAACTTACTGTAAACAAATAAATAGATTTACTGTCAACTTCACCTTCCCCCTTCTTCATGCAAACCTGACCTTGGACTTTGGAAGAAAATGTAATCACGTGTGTGTGTGTGTGTGTGTTATGTGTGTTCTGGGCCCCAGCTGTAACCCAAGCTGCTCCCCCTCTCTCATTTATGTCAGTAACAATAAGAGGCTGTTCAGCTATGGAAGTCATATGTTAAGGCTCCACAGGGAGCAGCGTCTTTTGGGAAATATGCTGAAATGCACATTAAACACAGACTCAGATTCACTGTTTGTTTACTATGATGTAGGCTTGGCCAGATAGCAAAGAGCAAAAACAAAAATACTTAAAAGAAAGCTCAGACCAGCATGCTCTTTGTGCAAACAAATCTGAAATTGGAGAGACATGGTACACGGGTGAGGGCTGTTGCCAGAGAAGTAGGGAGGAGAGCAAGCTGTGCAAGGCTGAGCTCTAAACAGCCATCTGTGTCGGTGGCACCCTCCTGCCCTGCCTCTACTGACCGCCTCTCACTCAGTCACTGTAATTGGCAGAGTAACCATAACGACGGCTGTTCCCCTGGGGTGTAGGCGCGTGGACCTCGGAGATCTCATCCAGACACAGATTGTCAGGCAGAAAGGGGAACCGACAGGCTGACTACAGGCAGGCACAGATAACGCTGTCTTTGCATTGCAAATGAATGGAGTTGTGAATGCCCAGAGCTGGAGCTGGTATGGAACAGTGCTGTGATATGAACGATGATAAAGAACCCAGACTCCAGCACAGATGCCGATTTGGTGGTGCAGTGTGTCAGACCTTTTCAGTCTCTGCTCTCCCTTGAGAGAAGGGCCCTTTCCTCCATTCTGTGGCAGATATAGCAGCTGAACAATAGACCCAATAAACAGCCAGGGATAAACAGATGCTTCCTTCTGATTAATTGACTGCTAAGATTAAACACCGCAGACAAAAGTAGAGTTTAAAAGCTTGTGGTTCATTCATATAACCCTCTCTCGTTGCACAAGGCAGAACAGACAATGTTTCATTGTGTCATTGAAGAGACAGCAATTCTAGTCAACTCCCTCCCAGGAAACGCGAAACCTCATCGAAATCAGCTTTTTCTGTAAATGTTGATAGTGGAACTTGGTTTGCTTTTAGGCTTAGTTTGTATTTCTCGCATTGGTGGTGTGAAATGATCTTTTGTCATTATGCTACCTATTCTGTAACATGGAAAAGCTGCCTTTATCTTATGTATCATATACACTGACGGCTAAATAAATTGCTCAGACCCCAGGTTCTTTAGCTCAATGCCAGGGGCATAATGACTGTGTTATTATGTGTGACTGACCCTAAAATAACACAGGAGCCACTCAGTATAGAGGCTCCAGTCTGACACAGACAGTGTAATGGCAGCTTGGTTTTCCTCCTTTTGCAGGTAGGATATATTTTCTTGGAGCTACCGTCTTTGTAGACAAATTATGAATATAGATCAGCAGCATGTCTGAACACAAGGTTTGATCTAACCAAAGAGTGACTTCACACAGAATCTCTAATGCTGACTTCAGATTAGTTGCCCAAGTGAAGTCGGAATAAAATTTGAAATGTAGTTTTCCCCGGCCAAATCTGATGAAAGCAATAACTAACACTTAATCATTACACCCTGATGTAAGCAGAGAGAATTTATGTAGAATTTTTTTATTACTGAGCTCCTGCAGCAGCAGCAGCCCAATTAGGCTATTCTGATATCTTTTATGGTTGAGGACGACTTCTTTAGTGAGGCGCGTAAAGGGCCCCATGAGTCTGATTAGTACATTGTGTGTGTGTGTGTGTGTGTGTGTGCGCATTTATTCAGTGCACGTATCTACCGTCCCCCAATGGCTCCATGCCCTGTGGCGTTCTCTCTTTCTCTGTCCTGTTCTACAACTCAGGAGACCCACAATCTGGCACAGCTTTATGGTTGTTTTTAGGTTCACGCCCTTCAAGTCTCGTGATGGGAGTATAATGTTCAGCCAGTCTACTTGAGGCCAAACTATTTCTTTTCAAGGAAATATGTGTCTCGTAAACTCACATGTGGGTATGTTTCTCTAACCTCTGCTTTCTTATATTCTCTGTAGTTCACTGCTCGCCTTTAGCGAGCAGTGCATCCCTTTTGTGTTCACAACACAAGTTGCACGCAGTGTTGCCAGGACCCCTACGAGGCTTTGAACACTCGCCTCATCCTCCCTTATCTGAGAAGGAAGAGCAAGCCTCAACATGGCTGGAGTACCAGGTGCTGCAGTATGGCTGACTGCAGGGGACGCTGGGAAAATTGGAAATGGGTGTATGTGTGTTGAGTATATGTGAAATTGTCCAGGCCTGTGTGTGAATAATAGCCCAACGGCTCTTTGCAATGCAGTGAATCAATGTGGCTCTGTGCCAGGCAACAGCTAATATCTCCCTCCCTTGTTCACATTTCTCTCACCCTTTTTATCCTCCTTTCTCCTTCTGTTTGGCACATTTAACGCCTCGCATACATCTAACTGGTAAATATGACAGTTTCTAATACATATTCTGAAATTGCTTCTCTTTTAATTTTGTCATCGAAAATCCCTGCTTAAAAAGGTCCACATTTGGAGTGAGAAATCAGAATGAAAACCAGTGGAGTTACTCATAACCTCCACGGATTTGTCAAGGGATGAAAGTGAATCTCTTTTCCATTTCCATCCCAACCCCACTGAGGAGTGAAGTCTGATGTAAATAATTAGCTTCTCTGTTACTCATTGTAGAAAGTGTCATTGGCTTTGGCAAAACATGCACTAATCAGCAACAGTGTGCTTTGTAAATTGAGTAAACTAAAACCAGCATACATTCCCATGTGACATGGTTTGCATTCCTCACAGAACCACGTTAAACAGCCTGTTGAAACAGAAATAACGAACACCTCATACCTAAACGACAAAATAGGTTGATTATTACTTGTCCTAGAATGACGCATGTCGTCTGTTGATGACCGCACTGGAAAGTACCAGTCCTGTGACAGTGGGCTATTATGTCTTAAAGAAATAAATTAAGTATGGTGTAGTGAGGCTGTTTAGTGTAAAAGAGTGGGTCAGCTTGCAGTGCTGCAGGAAGCCGCTGCGTTGCCAGATGCCTTTTAACATCATTCCCTAAGAGATCTGTATTATGAACAGTTGATAATGGACAGCTAAATATAGAATCGCCACACACTCTGAAGCACTCTGTCCCTTCAATGTCGCTGGCTGCACAGTGGCCTGTGAATAGAGAAAGAGCTCGTCTGTGTTTATCATCACAAACTTTGATTCCACGTGAGCTGTGATTCACGAGGCAGGAGAGTCCATTCTCGGTGTGTTGTTGTTTTTTTTTTCTTCTTCCTTCCCCACCTCTCCTCCTCTGCAGTCGCCTACTGTGACTAACACTGATCGGCCTTCAGTGTTGCTGGAACACTGCTTTGGCATTCAGGGTCCCAGCACTCTGACCATCTGCATGAGTAGCTAAAGTGAACTAAATGACACAGCTTTATATTGTTCAGCATTCGTCAGAGATTGTCTTTGTCATAGCCCAAGAATGCTGCTGAGAAGATACTTAAAATCTCAGCTCAGCATCAGCCCACTCTGGTCCACAAGTCTCTCCAAATGCATTCTCTTATCACATTTCTGCATCTCGATGTTGAGTTGTCTGATATTGCACAGTAGACATGCCCTGCTTTGCCCTATCTGGTATCAGATTATCGATATTATGCCTCAAAACAGTGTTTGGATAAGGGAAGCATCTCACTGTCCTTTATTTTCGTGTCCTGTCGCATGTAAATGTGGGCTTTCCCCCAACACTAGGCAGATGTCACTTTAGTTTATATTCATATTTCCTCTTGCTTTTCACTCTCACTGACGTGTTTACTGCCACTGTTTATAGATCTAGAATTATGGGTTTACTCTCCTCCAGGTTTTGTCAGTCCTTGTCTCTGGGTTTGGGTTTGTGCACGTCTTTTATTTCATTTCAATCTGATCTTTAGAATGCATCAACCTACTTACAGGGATATGGCGAACTTCCTCACCATTCCGATTGCAGGAATGGAAGGTGCAGCTTCTTTTAGTCTGGCTCAGCAACAAAG
>NC_060157.1:12591465-12598545 GCF_021292245.1 Micropterus dolomieu
TGGCAAGGGAAGTTTACAAAAACGGACGTCAGTTCCAGACCGTGGATGCCCTTCGTGAAGCCATCTTCACTACATGGAGCAACGTTCCCAGCAGCCTCCTGGGAACAGTCGCATCAAGCATGCCGAAACGAGTGTTTGAAGTGATCAACAAGAACGGTGGGGCTACTCACTACTGAGTCCTTTTTTGACACTTTTAGCTCTGTTGTAGGTTTATTTTTGGGCTATGGTCTTAAACTTTTGATCAGCTGATGAACAGCCTGTTTGAGTTTAAATGCAGTTTTCAATAAATTGCCTACTCTCTATTTTTTGTCTCTTGCTCCTGTTTCTTCATTTGACATTTTGAAGCAGTACTTACAACCCGGTTGTGATCCACCAACGCAAAATGCAAGTACTTGCAATGTTTCCCCCGGTCTTAAGATTTTGTTCAAGAGTGTAAACATATATAACTGTTCAGGGTGTTAGTCCTGTATTTAAGATTGCTAGTATGTGCTGCATGGAGATTCGTGATTAAGATTTATCTGTGTCTACAGAAATTACAAATATTATTACTAATAATTAAGTTTTTCCCAAATTAACTGATTGTAAACTGCAGATTTGCAATTTAGTTAGTTGGTATTAAAGCATGATTGAAATATTTTATTTGCTGACAGACATTAACACCGCAAAGCACATAACTCTAATCTTGAGACACTTTGTATGGACACCTGAATTATCTAGCATGTTACCTTCTACCTCTCTTTAAATGTACACTCACCTAAAGGATTATTAGGAACACCATACTAATACTCTGTTTGACCCCCTTTCGCCTTCAGAACTGCCTTAATTCTACGTGGCATTGATTCAACAAGGTGCTGAAAGCATTCTTTAGAAATGTTGGCCCATATTGATAGGATAGCATCTTGCAGTTGATGGAGATTTGTGGGATGCACATCCAGGGCACGAAGCTCCCGTTCCACCACACCCCAAAGATGCTCTATTGGGTTGAGATCTGGTGACTGTGGGGGCCATTTTAGTACAGTGAACTCATTGTCATGTTCAAGAAACCAATTTGAATCTTTTTACGCCAATTTCTGATTCTACCATCTGAATGTCTCAACAGAAATCGAGACTCATCAGACCAGGCAACATTTTTCCAGTCTTCAACTGTCCAATTTTGGTGAGCTCTTGCAAATTGTAGCCTCTTTTTCCTATTTGTAGTGGAGATGAGTGGAACCCGGTGGGGTCTTCTGCTGTTGTAACCCATCCACCTCAAGGTTGTGCGTGTTGTGGCTTCACAAATGCTTTGCTGCATACCTCGGTTGTAACGAGTGGTTATTTCAGTCAAAGTTGCTCTTCTATCAGCTTGAATCAGTCGGCCCATTCTCCTCTGACCTCTAGCATCAACAAGGCATTTTCGTCCACAGGACTGCCGCATACTGGATGTTTTCCCCTTTTCACACCATTCTTTGTAAACCCTAGAAATGGTTGTGCGTGAAAATCCCAGTAACTGAGCAAATTGTGAAATACTCAGACCGGCCCGTCTGGCACTAACAACCATGCCATGCTCAGAATTGCTTAAATCACCTTTCTTTCCCATTCTGACATTCAGTTTGGAGTTCAGGAGATTGTCTTGACCAGGACCACACCCCTAAATGCATTGAAGCAACTGCCATGTGATTGGTTGATTAGATAATTGCATTAATGAGAAATTGAACAGGTGTTCCTAATAATCCTTTAGGTGAGTGTATAGCCAGCTGTCACCATGAGAACAGCACTGAAACTGTGTACTTTGCTGACTTCTGACAAGCTTCTCAACATGAACAGTAATACAGGCAGATCACTTAATGGCCATCTCATTACTGCTGTTTCAGTGATTCCAGAGAGCCACAGCTGTTCAACACAAAGTGATCAATTTCATTGAAAGAAAAGTGCTGTTCAACCAATTTAAACTATACCGTATTAATTAACTGAACACACAGGTGTGTGGGTCTGTGTGTGTGTGTGTGTGTGTTTGCATTTACAGTATGCAGTGTGTGTAGTGGTTGGGAAACTAAGAAAGGAAAGATATAGATTATAGGCAAATCTGATTCACTGAGAGGGTTGGGGACTTGAACTATGGCTGATTTCAACTCTCAGATATGTGTGTATATAAAAGAAGGTGTGGAAAGGGTGTAGAAAAGCTGCTGAAGTTGCCATAGGTCCATTTTTCTACATCTTGATGTAATTCATTTCATCCTACCTTCCTCGGGTTTCCCCTCACTTTGCAGTCATCACACTTATTTTTGTATTTCTTTTGGGCATTAATGTAATGATGTACATTTACAAAAAAGGGAGAGGGGACAGCTATTGATAGGTTTTATGATCCATAACTTTATTTAGCAAGTCAACACTAAGTGTCAAAATGATGAAGTGGAAGGCTGCCGTCTCTGTAGAGCTGTGAGCTGTGGTGCAGAGATAGAGAGCAAACTGCTGACTGCCTCCTTCTGTCATAGTTTTACATACTGTACATCTAGAACAGAGTTGAGCAGGGTGGTTACTGTCTACTGCAGGATGAGACCATGCTGAGATAAGCCTCTCGTCATCTCTCCAGAGTCCTCTCCTAGAAAGCTCAAGTCTCTGCGTGGCTGTTTTTATTTCTACCTAATCATTGAAGTTTTTTTCTCAGAAGATATGTCTGAGCAACTCTTCCCTCAACAGAAGAAGAGGAGGTTCAGTCGGCTGACAATCTATGTCTGTGGCAGGAAGTCTTTCTTCTTTCTAATTGTTTCTGAGTGGGTGTTTGCTCATTGGGCAATGCATTTGTAGATGTGCATGCACCTCTCTTTCAGTTCTTTGTGCAGTAACAGCTGATTCTACCAAGGCTGCAGAGGAACTCAACATGTTCAATTGACCTCTACCAGAGGCCTCAAGGCTTCCCTTAATGGCTCTATTCATCAAGGGCACCAGCCTCTTTGAATGAGCACAAAAGGCAAGGTTGGCTAAAGTGGGCCATTACTGTTGCCAAGAACGTAATAGAGAACAGTTGTAGGTGAAAATCAGAAAGTTTCAAATGATGATATTTGTTTGTGGGTTTCAGGTTGTGGCCAGGACTCTTTGAGGCTTGTTCTTCTGTCATAACAGCTGAGGAGAAGGGTTTTAATGGGAGAGCTGTCATATGCCACTGGAGTGTAAGCCTCTTACCAGCTGTTTCTGTCTGTGCGTGTGTGTGTGTGCATGTGCGTGTGTGTGTGTGTGTGTGTGGCCCAGAAACATTTGCATTTTTATTTTTACCCACACAAGCGTGTAGCATCTTCAGATGGCGATGTCAGTGGATCAGCCTGTCGGTTCCAAAGTGACATATCATGATAACCACTGATGGATTGACATGCAATTTGGTAAAGACATTCTTGGTTTCTTGATAATGATTCATAACAAATTTGGTGTAACCCTGAATTGTATGTAGTGCCAACAGCAGGTCAGCCTTTCCACTCAACACTTACAAACACCTCTAAAACAATGACTGGATACCCATTAACCTCAGCCGTACTCATCCTCAGCTGAGATGAATGAAAACCGTAGGCATTTGGCATGTTAGCATTCAGCTCAAAGCACAGCTTTAACCCAGGGCAGTGGTTCCCATTAACAAATGAAAAACTGATTTCAGCTACACACAAGAATACTTTGTGTCATAAGTCAAAATGGTTGGGAACCAACTGTCTACGCATAGTTACTGATTTAAGCTATTTAAGTCCTTTATCTGGCATCACCCTCAAAACAAACTTTACATTTTTTGTACCACCAGCAGAATTAAAATGATAAATGCTCTCTCCATTTCTTCAACCACCCAACAATTTTAGTTTAGTTTAGTGGTTTTGTTTTTTTTGGCCATTTTCCACTTGACTGTTCACTCTTGGTTAATTACATGACAAATTGAATAGGGTCACACATACAAGATAGTCAGGATGTGTTGCATCATGCTGTGCTTAGATATCATATCTGCAACACCCACACGCAAATGAAAATGAAACATTTTCTTTGCATTCTGTAGTGAAGCAAGTCACTATCATAGTTCTCCATTCCTGTAAAGGAAGTGGTTGCAACTGTTTCCTGCCATTTTGGACTACCCCTCACCCCTGGGTACATTGCCAGTGTGGGGTTGATGCAAGTTGTCACAACTCACCAAAGAAAGTATTGTCTGGGAGCTATATCCTAGACAAAATAGAATTTCATAGCTGATTTGGTGTCTATTTAAGCAAATGACCAGAATGGCCTAGGAGAGCTGTATTATCTATGGTCCCATTAGCTAGAGCACCGCTGACTTTGCCTATCTCTAAATCCGTCTAGTTCCTCCCCCTCGCAAGACAAAACAGTATTATTTCATAGAGTAATATAGTATTTCTCAATGCATTCCTATGTAGCCTAATATCACATTTATTCCCCAAAGCTTCACACCAGTTTTTATTCTGACAGATATGTAAATGTGTGAATTTGCACGTACTTGAACTAAATTAAATTATGCTGCAGCCTAAATGAGCGTGCCTAATGATGAAAACACTACCCATAACTGAACACTGTCTACTCTGGGCCATTGAACAAATGATGTTGTAAAACACCAGACTTGAATATCTTATTATACAGAACATCTCATCAACTTGTATGGAACGTTGTGAAATTACGTGGAGCAACATGGCAGCATCCAAAGCTCACGGAAAGAAACAAGGAGCCATTTGGACTAACAGCAATCATTTCTAAATGAGTCATTTGGCAGTAGCAATTCTTTAAAAACAAAAAGGTCAAGTAAACAAAATCACAATGTGCAAATACACAAGCAGGGCACAGAAAGGCATAAACAGTGCCTAAGATAGACAAAAATGTTTTAGAACTGCCATTCACTACTTGAGCAATTACTCAAGGGCACTCAATATGAAGTGGTTTTGGTAAAAACTCTACTGGACCCAGAGACCATGTTCAATATTCAGTTTAGAAATCTGTGTTGACATAATGTAGTGTAATGAAAGGTTTCCCGAGGCCAAGTTCTTCAAATGTCCTCAATAATAAGGTGCAGCTTGTGTATTTGGTTCTTTAAGTGGAGGAAGATGAACGAACAGAGGGACAGATCCAAGATAACAAGTGGATGAAATTTCACAGTGCAGCCACCAGAACATGGCAGGCCTGATATAAAGAGCAGATTTCTATTTTCTCTGTTATCAAACTCAGTGCCTTGTCTTTTATTTTCCTGGTGTAAACTCTAGAAAAGCGATACTTTCCATGTTTGCTGGGAAATTAACAACTGAGTACACAACACTTTTGTCCATTTTTCACAATCTCTCTCTTCCCTTAGTTTTCTCAGCTTTTAATGTTCAGGCCGAGCTACCTTATCAATTTCCTTTCTCGTCTGTTTTCTTTCAGCACATCCGTTCCCTTCACCCTCCAGACTCTCTCATCTTTCATTTGTTGTCTTCAGGGCTGTTGGGCCACCCTGCTGTCAGCTCTCTGTCAATACCTCAGTGGGAATTGTCCCCAGTTGCACCGGTCATATTCACACTGCTCAGCAGATGTGGATGTCTAAGCTCTTAAGGAACCTGCAGAGTAGCTGTGACACAATGAAAGTGATGCAATTTCCTTTCTATGTTTCGTGCTTTTTCTTCGTGTATTTTTCCCCATCTCTGGTGACAGGGGTGGTGAAAGGATCTGGGCCTCTGGGTGGAGGGCTGCAGGAGGATTTGTTTAACTGGAGCAGTGTGATATAACAGCTGACTGGTCACTCTTTAGCTGCCTATGAAGGATGTCAAAAAATGAGAATGTTTCCTCTGTGATCAATAAAGTCATGAATAATTTCAATTTTTAACACTAGCAGTGTGGCTTTAGGAATGGAAATGTCATTCAGCCCACCACTTTGCTCTAATTGAACTGACTTTGGCATGTATAAGCCGCATGTCGTCATTCCGCCGCTGGTTGTTGAGGTGGTGTCCAGCAAACGATGTGGGCTTTGTAGATCATTGGCAGACCTTCTGGGGAAGACCTGGTCTGATTCGGAGAGACGGAATCCATCCCACTTGGGAAGGAGCAGCTCTCATTTCTAGAAATCTGGCCAAGTTTATTAGTGGACCAAATCCATGACAACCCAGAGTTGAGACCAGGAGGCAGAGTTGCAGTCTAACACACTTCTCTGCCTTTCTAATTCAGCAGTTACCCACCCAAAACCCTACGCAGAGTCGCAGTCTAACACACTTCTCTGCTCCTCCATTTCAGGAGTTACTTAGTGAAAATCCTATAGTGACGGTGGTCTGCCCCCCGACCATCGAAATTATTTAAATCAAAGGTAAACAGAAGAGGAGCTGTGTATAAAAACCTCATAAAAATTAAAACCACAAGTGCAATAGTGCAAACTAATAGGAAAATTAAATGTGGACTCTTAAACATCAGATCTCTCTCTTCTTAAGGTGTACTAGTAAATGAACTAATATCAGATTATGATATTGATTTATTTTGTCTTACTGAAACCTGGCTGGGTGATGGAGAATATGTTAGCCTAAATGAATCCACAGTCATATTAATACTCACATTCCTCGAGGCACAGGCCGAGGAGGTGGAGTTGCAGCTATCTTCGACTCTAGCCTACTAATCAGCTCTAAACCTAAACTAAATTATAACTCATTTGAAAGCCTTGTTCTTAGTCTTTCGCACCCAAGATGGAAATCACTGCAACTAATTCTTTTCGTTATAGTGTACCGAGCACCTGGTCCGTATTCTGAATTCTTATCTGAATTTGCAGAGTTTTTGTCAACTTTAGTCCTTAAAACAGACAAAGTTATTATTGTAGGGGATTTTAATATTCATGTGGACGTTGAGAATGACAGCTTTAGTACTGCGTTTATCTCTCTGTTAGATTCCATTGGCTTCTCTCAGAGTGTTCATGAACCGACTCACTGTTTTAACCACACCCTCGACCTTGTTTTGGTGTATTGAAATTGAACATTTAGTGGTGTTCCCACAGAATCCCTCTTTGTCCGACCACTGTTTGATAACGTTTGAGTTTGTATTGCTGAACTACACGCCATTGGGCAAAAATTTCTATACAAGATGTCTGTCTGATAGTGCTGTAGCTAAATTTAAGGATGC
>NC_060157.1:12598565-12715034 GCF_021292245.1 Micropterus dolomieu
TAAACGTAAATACAGTAAGATTGTTATTCACGTCGGCGGTAATGACTCCCGGTTACGCCAATCGGAGGTCACTAAGATTAATGTTGAGTCGGTGTGTACATATGCAAAAACAATGTCGGACACCGTAGTTTTCTCTGGACCCCTGCCAAATCTGACTACAACAAAGTTATTATTGTAGGGGATTTTAATATTCATGTGGATGTTGAGAATGACAGCTTCAGTACTGCGTTTATCTCTCTGTTAGATTCCATTGGCTTCTCTCAGAGTGTTCATGAACCGACTCACTGTTTTAACCACACCCTCGACCTTGTTTTGGTGTATGGAAATTGAACATTTAGTGGTGTTCCCACAGAATCCCTCTTTGTCCGACCACTGTTTGATAACTTTTGAGTTTGTATTGCTGAACTACACGCCATTGGGCAAAGATTTCTATACAAGATGTCTGTCTGATAGTGCTGTAGCTAAATTTAAGGATGCGACTCCATCAGCTCTAAATTCATTATCAAGTCACAAAGTAACGGAGGACTCCTATGCTAATTTACACTACTCGTCATTAATAGAGGAAAATAGGAACAACCCCAGGTTTCTTTTCAGCACTGTAGCCAGGCTGACAGAGAGTCACAGCTCTATTGAGCTTAAGTATTCCCATAGCTCTCAGAAGTTACGACTTCATGAGCTTCTTTAATGATAAAATTCTAACTATTAGAAACAAAATTCACCAAGACCTGCCCTTAACTGGCACCAACGTATCTCTAAACTCAGGAACCTTAGAAACAGCTGTAGAATCAGATATATGTTTAGACTGTTTTGCTTCCCTCAGTCTTTACCAACTAACTTCAATAATTTCTTCATCTAAACCATCAACCTGCCTCTTAGACCCCATCCCGACTAGGCTGCTTAAAGATGTTTTACCCTTAGTCAGCACTTCTATACTAGATATGATCAATCTATCTTTATCAACAGGCTATGTACCACAGTACTTTAAAGTGGCTGTAATTAAACCTCTTCTGAAAAAGCCCAAACTTGATCCGGATGTTTTAGCCAACTATAGACCTATATCTAACCTTCCATTTCTCTCTAAGGTCCTGGAGAAAGTAGTTGCTAAACAGCTGTGTGACTTTCTACAGAGCAATAGTTTATTTGAGGATTTTCAGTCAGGATTTAGAGTTCATCATAGCACAGAGACAGCACTGGTGAAAATTACTAATGACCTCCTCATTGCATCAGACAAAGGACTTGTCTCTGACTGGTTTTATTAGATCTTAGTGATGCACTTGATACCATTGACCGGCTGACGGTGAGTGTCCTGGTTTTTTCTCCTTTTTATCAGTTATTCCGCTTTTTCCTTGGTTTTCTGTTCCCTGCCTGCCTCCCTCTGTTTTCTCCCCTGTGTGCTCTCTCTCTCCCTCTGCTCCTGAGCCCAGCCAACTACCTGCACCTGCATCTCATCAGCCACCTCGTCAGCCTGCCACACCTGCCAGTAATCACCTCTTGCCTGCCTGTATTTCAACCCCGGTTCTCCACACCATCCTCGCTTGATTGTCGTTGCTCCATACCCGGTGCCACCTCCACGTTCAGGCGCTCATGTTTCTTGTTTTATTCTCACATTTACCCCGTGCTTTGTCTCTGTTATCTCTAACCCTGTCTCTCTGTCTGTTTCCCTCCCAGGTACACTCACCCTCGTCCTCCGTTCAGTTGGCTGGGCTCATCCACCGGCCCTCTCCTCCTCGGACTTCCCCCACGGCGTCCTCCCTGTTCTCCCACCGCTCCTCGCTACCTCGGCCCCAGTGTTCCCCAGCTCCCTGACCCCCAGGCTCCTTGTTTCCCCGACGTCCTCCTCTCCCTCCACTCCAGTCCCTCTCACCCTTTTTCCCTCAGAGTGCTGCATTTGGGTCCTCTCTGTCCCCACACCACACAACCTCATAACAATATGCTTCCTTTAGGCAATATTATCAGGAAACATTCCATAAACTTTCATTGTTATGCAGATGATACTCAGTTATATCTATCGATCAAGCCAGATGAAACTCATCAGTCAGCTAAACTTCAAATGTGCCTTCAGGATGTTAAAACCTGGAAACCTGTCATTTTCTAATGTTAAACTCAGATAAAACTGAAGTTATTGTTCTGGGGCCTAAACACCTCTGTGACACATTATCTAAAGATATAGTTTCCCTTGATGGCATCGCCCTGGCCTCCAGTACCACTGTGAGGAATCTTGGAGTTATCTTTGATCAGGACATGTCGTTTAAGTCTCACATTAAGCAAATTTCAAGGACCACCTTTTTTCACCTACGTAATATTGCAAAAATCAGGAACATCCTGTCTAAAAATGATGCAGAAAAACTAGTCCATGCATTTGTTACTTCTAGGCTGGATTACTGCAATTCCTTATTATCAGGCTGCTCGAAAAAGTCCATTAAGACTCTTCAGCTGATCCAGAATGCTGCAGCATGTGTTCTGACAGGAACCAGGAAAAGAGATCATATTTCATAGTGTTCAGCTATCAAGCTCCTCTCCTGTGGAACCAGGTTCCAGTTTGGGTTCAGGAGGCAGACACCATCTCCACATTTAAGAGTAGGCTTAAGACTTTCTTCTTTGATAAAGCTTATAGTTAGGGCTGGCTCAGGTGAGTCCTGAATCATCCCTTAGCTATGCTGCTATAGGCCTAGACTGCCGGGGGATTTCCTATGATGCACTGAGCTCCTCTCTCCTCTTCTTTCTCTCCCTCTGTATGGATGTCCTCCTATCACTTCCTGCAGGTGTTTCTGACTCTGGAGCTGTGGAGTCTGGATCTGTGGCTGCGGGTCACCTGCTGCCCCCGTGTTCTTGCTCAACACCCTCTGCTACAACAACTATTGTTACTAGTCCTATTGTTATTATAATCATTAACATTACGATTGTTATCATTAACACTACTATACATATCTATACCATTTTTCATTTAGTCTATAGCAACATCACCTTTACTGTCTGTACGTGTGTGTGTGTATATTGTGTAGGCTGCCTCTCTCTCTCTCTCCTTCTCCTTCTCCTTCTCCTTCCCCTTCCCCTTCCTTCACCTTCCTTCACCCCCAACCGGTCGAGGCAGATGGCCGCCCACCCTGAGCCATGGATCTGCTCAGGTTTCTGCCTCTTAAAAGCAAGTTTTTCCTTGCCTCTGTCGCCTAGTTCTTGCTCTTGGTGGGAATTGTTGGGCTTCTGTAAATAACATCATAGAGTATGGTCTAGACCTGCTCTTTTATGAAAAGCGCTGTGAGATAACTGTTGTTGTGATTTGGTGCTATATAAATAAAATTGAATTGAATTGAACTTTGGTGATCCCCTGAGTATTTCTCTACCCCAATCATGAGGTTGACATTTATGATCATGAGTGAAATGTCTCAAAAACGGCTTAAAGGATTGCCATGAAATTTGGTACAAACTTGTCAGGGCGGATTGCAGTAACTTTGGCGATCCCTTAACTTCATCACAGGTCAAAATTTGACTTTTTCCAATACTCCCTTATGATTAGATACGTATAAAACTAATGAAATTTCCATCGACCTCAGCTGCTGCACTTTGTTTTGTGCTAATTAGCAATTAACTACAGGTAGCATGCTAACACGTTAAACTAAAATGGTAAACATAGTAAACATTGCCTGCTAAACATCAGCATGTTAACATTGTCACTGTTCACATGTTTGTATGTTGACATCAGCATTTAGCTAAGTAAAGGCTCCCTTGCAGCTAGCATGTCTGTTGTTACCAAAAGCCAAAATCAGTATAACCTTTTAAATTCTCAAAAGGCTGCATTTAATGCTTCATATGCAATGTACTTGTGTGATGAAAACCAATCTCTGGATATTCTGTATCATAAAAGCTTATGAATATTAAAGTAAAGGTGCAATTTAATCTGCCTTACTAAACAAATCCCTGCCTAACTGACTCACTTTCTCTTCCCTGCACTGCCACAGCAATACCGTCTCTCATCCTCTGTGGTGTCTGAGAAATGTAACCCATGCCTTGCAAACTGTGCACATCGAGGATGCACTGTGGGGAAAAAAAATCAACTCAATTTCCTCCTAAAGTCTCATTCTTTCTACATGCCACCCGTTTCCCATCTCCTCCCTTTTCTATTTTTTGCTCTCTCCCAGCAAGTGTACGGAGATTGCTGATTTATGGAGAGGCCCAGTTGCTGGTGGCCGGAATCCAGCCCGAATAAGTGATTTGTTCAAAGATTACAGACACAGAAGACAGGGAAAGAAGCATTAATGATGTTATGGACAGATCACCAGGTGTGTGTGTGTGTGTGTGTGTGTGTGAGAGAGAGAGAGAA
This sequence comes from Micropterus dolomieu, assembly GCF_021292245.1. Classification (NCBI taxonomy): domain Eukaryota; kingdom Metazoa; phylum Chordata; class Actinopteri; order Centrarchiformes; family Centrarchidae; genus Micropterus; species Micropterus dolomieu. The sequence continues at coordinate 12,602,884 of NC_060157.1, forward strand.
AGAGACAGACAGAGAGAGAGACAGAAAGAAAGAAAGATAAAAGAAAGAAAGAAAGAAACAGAGATGGTCTCTGCTTTACTTCACAAAACCATATGCATTTCTCAGCAGTACAGAGACAGTCCATCATTAATGACACTCTGGCGTTAACATTAAATGCTTTCTGAGAAGTATTTCATTCTTAAGCACTCGCTTCTTTAAAAAACATCATGTTTCATGTGTCCAAAATAGAGCTTTGCAGGTTTATGATGACTCATACTTGTAACAGTGACCCACAGTGGGCCTTATTTGCATTTCACTCAACAAAGCCCTTCATCTGTTATGTAGAAGAAACCTATAAATAAAATAATTGTCTCATGGTAGTCAAGGAATTAACATTAACATCTAATTGGATGTTTATTTTATCACTTTAGAAACTAACCAAGGACACTGTGGAGAGGGCATCTTCAGTCTCCTCCACCCAGACCTCTAGCCATATGTGGCCTGGTTTGAGCAGCGGTGTTGACTCCTGCTCTACTTAATTACGTGTGTGATGGAGTGGTTCCCCCTACAGCAGAGCCACTGTGTCACACTGTGTCAGGGGCAGTGCGGACACACGGAGCTGACCAGTCTCACCTGCCTCACCTCTCTCTCTCTCTCTCTCTTGTCAGATCAGAATAATAAAAAAATAACAACAGCCAGAGAACAATTTCCTTGTGGTCAAGTGAATCTTTCATCATCTATTTCTGCTTTTCCATCTTTTTTGCCACTTACTGCAGCTTTCAATTTATTTTGGCGATGGTGCCACTTGGTATCAAAAGGGACGCATCATTGACTGTCCCGGGCATCATTAGCAAGCCTCCCGGTTGTCTATTGGGAGTGCACAGAGTACAGAGCACATAAGCCTGGGTGGAGAATAAAGTGAAAGGCACTGAGAGTCCAAACTGTACCCGCAGAGACTATGCCAGACCACATTAACTGTTGCTGTAGCAACCATCCAAATCAGAAGAGAAAACTCAAACACTTTATGCAGAATAATATCTCAAAATGTCCTCATTCACTGTGTCTCTTTCTCCTTGTCTACCTCTAAAGATGATGTAAAATACTCTTGAACACTGAATTCATGGAAACCAAAGTGGTATAAGTGTGGCCACTCAGCAGTTAATGAAACAGAACTAAAAGGGAGAGACACAAGTTCTGAGATTTGGCTTGCTTTCAGCTATATCTTCATTCAAATTCAATACTCATAAAAACAAATGTTATGACTACCAGTGACAGTGGGAGCTGAACTCCAGCCTCACTTGCAGAGTTGCACAAATTAAAACATTTTAGGAGGCTTGTTTTCATGCCTACAGACTGAGAAGAGAAGAGGAAACAACGATAACACATACCTCTACTTCCTAACTTGATTTGTTTTCTCTAGATAAGGGTATCCTGAAGAACAGTTACCTGTGTACCATAAGAGGGTACAATAAACAGCATATTTTATTTCACAGTTATGAACATAACTCTTGAGCATTTACATATAGTCCTTAAGTCTCAAGCATGAACACTTTTAATCAGCCATGCTAATATATTCATAAATGATGAGGCAAACCGCTGTCTGAAAAGAGGCTCTCAGTGTGTGTCTGAGGTGATGTCTGGGGGTCTGCTCAGGTGAACAGGCAGAGACACTTATCACCCACAGCAGAAACAGTCTTATGCATGCCCAGAATTCTCAATGACATTAGACTGATGTGCAGTTTGAACAAGAGAAAAGTGCTTCTTTTAGACGGGAATGCAAAGTGAAAATATATTATTAAGTGTAGAGTTTATATGTTTTTTGTGTTCTGCAGTGGATGCTATGGAATAACGCATCAGATATTTTTCCCTCAAGACATTTTCAACTTGCTTTGGTTTCATTTATAGCTGTTATTATTGTCATTACATCTCCATGTACAGCTAACCATGGTTACTCATTTTGTAATGAAGCCGTTTGCTCATTCTTTGTGCTGTGAACTCATCGATGTTGACTGGGTTTCATTCTATTAAGAAACCTGTCAGTAAGAGTTACACAGTTAAATGGTCCATATCATCCACCACACATCCGCCACAAGAATAACTGACCTACGACACAACCAGACACAGACAGGGAAGTGAAAAATTCTGACATGTAATCAGACATAGGTGTAGCAAGAAGCAATGTATTCCACGCACAGTTAATTTCACTGAAATGTGTTGTATAATGCACTGTCTGGGCTCAGCTGAAAGATCTTTCCCTCTCACACCTTTAATTAGATCCTTCACATTATCAGTCTGACTTTTGTCCCTTTGGATTTGTGGATTTAGCACTGCTACTGTTGCAACTTGCCAGCATTATTTAAATCAACCTCCTGTATCTCCTACTTCATAGGTGATGTTGAGCATTGGTGAATATCAACTCGGGGACGCTATAGATAGTACCAAAAGCCAGTTTGGACATAACCAAGCACCACATGTCTTTGTAAACCAGCTCTCTTTGATTTGGAACTCACTCTATCAACTTATGCCTGTTTTGTTTGTGCAAACATTATTACCTTGTATGTGAATGCTTGTGTCAGGATTGTAAGCTGTGTATTAGCAAACAGAACCTTTTTTAATGGCCTCCTCTTACTTAAAGATGGGCTTTACGTCACTGTGTTTTGCACATTTTCAACCCTGTCTGACGAACACCCTGATAGGCTCAAACAGCAGAGCGGTGACATCCTGCCAACAAAGAGCGCTTCATTGCTGTAGTTACTCGTCGCTGTCCTGTCGCAGCTCTGATATCCAACTTGACCTGACCTGGTGTAATCCACAAAGTCATTTTTGCTTTGGTCGACAAGGTCTTGGCCGATCACATTCATCTCACTTCGTCCTCTCGTGGGCTCATCCGCTTGCGCCACAGCAGCCACAGCGCGCTGTCCAACCCGGGGCATTAGAAGAAGTGAATGATGCGGTGAGAAAGCATTGTGGGAGGACTCAGTAGATGACAAGCTGTTCCCTGGGAAGCAGAGAGGCGAACAAAATCGCACGGAGAAGCTCACGCACGACCCCACCTACGGAATCCCCACTTGTTTAGCCTGTACCGGGAGCGAAGGAGCACAGTTGCGCAGTCTTTACGCACAACCAAAGAGCGGACCGTGAAGCGTCTGTCTGTCACCACCATGTCAGCGGCAACAGCTTCAGTAGCAGATGTGTCCAAGACTGATTTAACAAACAAAGATGACAGCCGTGACCGGAATAAATCAGGTAAGACAGATGAAATCAAAGCAAATGGTGTCAAATTTATACACGAGTTGAACGTGTAGGATGTGTGTGTGGGACGGAGACTTGTTTTTGGCACTTTGCACTTATTCCAGTTGTATTCTTCACATGAATGCCGGTATTTGTACGATTTTAAATAGATATTGTGTGTGTGTGTGGGGGGGGGGGGGGGGGGGGGGGGGGGGTCATCTACAAGTTGTGCGTTTTATTCGAACATTGATCCCTAAAAAAAAGAGATTTAATGTGTGTGTGTGTGTGTGTGTGTGTGTGTGTATGTGTGTGTTCTCGCGCGTGTTCTCGCGCGCACGTGCCTGTTGTCTAAATGCTAGACCTATATTTCCTCGTGCAATATCCCTTTAGGGACTTGCAGTAATTGCTGTGATAGCAGTATCCTAACAATTGTTCTAGGATAGTCTAGATAGGCTGTAGAATGCGTTTGCTCATTGTCTTTTTTTCGATGGGTATGTGATCATTTCTAAGAAATAGAATTCACATTAAGAATACACTTTTCATCACACACTAAGTGTCATCGGGGGTGACTGAATTAACTTCAGGCGCACCTGTCTTCCAGATCTCATAATTAATATATTTTAAAGAAAAACAAATAATGAGGAAGTGAAAAAAGGGCGGCAACACCGGTGGCTTTAACAAACTTCCGACGAACAGTGGGGTGTCTCACACGCAAGCTCCCATAGCCACACACACACACACACACACACACACACACACACACACACACACACACACACACACACACACACACACACACACACACACACACACATTACATAAAAGTGATGCTCTCTACTTATCGGCAATGAAGTGCGTCCTTGTGTTACATAAACTTGAATATGGTGGTACTGACTAATGGTAATAGCTTTCAGGGGACTTTTTATCCCAGTTAAGTCTGGCCCAGTGCCATTGTAAAATGTGATCAGAAGCTTGTGTGGTTCTTTAAAATGAAAATGCGCATATTTTTCACCTAACCTCGTTTCTTTCGATTTATTTTATTAATGAAACCACGAACACTTTTTGTGTGAAGCCCCTTGTGGTGATAAATGTGCACCACATGTTTTTAACAAGAAGTGCACAGCTCCTCTCACATTCTTGGATAGTTTCCTTCATTTAACAGTTACAAAGAGGAACATTGCCCAGTCCCCCCTATGTCTGGAGTCCATTGTTTTAGTAAAAACCAGATAGCAGGTTTCCCAAAGTAAACAATCTGGTTGTGACTTTTCCTGGGCCTGATCACAGTTATCGTTCCCAATTCTGTTGGAAACCACTTAATTGATGTCACTGTGTCTATTTGCATTCCAACAGCTTGTGTCATGATGAAGTGATAACCTTATGTTGAAGGTAGGTCGTGCCAGACTGCTGGTGTACTGAGCTGACACAGTGAGAGACCTCGCCTTCTGTAATATGCTGAGCACTGTGCTGTATGATAACCACTTTTACCGTGGCTCCAGATGGTCTGTGTGTTTCCACCAGCCTTGCAGGCCTTTTGTTTAATGATTTATCACATTTCCTGCTTCGATACTGTTAGAATTCGATGCAGCGCAGCACCAGGCTGTTACGGGGGGAGCAGCATTTTGTCACGCAGCGTAGTGCAGCCCTACAGGGGTTCAGCGCTGATAGCTGTGGAACGACTGTCCCATTCCACACTGAATCTCATCTGCAGTGCTCCATTCTTCTTTGTTGTTCACAGTGTTCACGCTGAATTGTTGTTGCACTTCATTTGAATTCTGAGTTGTCTGATCATCCCTGTGAAAACACATTTCTTTTGAAGATGCATGAATTATACATATATTGAAACTATGGGTGACCTTTTGGTGATTCATCGACATCTAACATCTGCAGCATAATTAAATAACAACCACTGTTTTTGATGCACACGATCATCCTCTTTCAGGTCAGTCCCAGGCTCAGTGCACACCCATGCCCCTGCCAGCCCTGGGCACCCAGAGGATCATACAGGGCAACGGTACCAATGTGGGCACAGTCATTTCCCTGCAGTGCCCAGCCAGACACAAACTGATAGGAAGTGAGCTGATGTGTGTCATGGGCACCAACAGCACCCACTGGGTGGGGGAGACCTACTGTAAACGTAAGTAGTGACTGAGGCCCAGGCATGACAGTTAATATAGAAAGAATGGCACTCATAGGAGTTGCCTGCTTGAAGCCAGGTTACTGTATGAAAAGTGTTCATACACATGGTAATGTGCCAAAATGTGTTTGTGTGTAGATGAAATGCTTTTACTGGGAGAATTGCAGCCACTGCAAAATTGAACTGTCTGTCAGCTCATTATTCTGAAGAGATGGAATATATATTAAACATTATGTGATAGGCATTGTGGCTATGGGCAATGTTACTGGAAGACACTTAAGGTTTTATTTGGCTTGGAATAATTAATACTCTAAATTACGTGAGAACTCATTCGAGAAAAAATTATTTGTTGCTTGGGGATGAAGCACATTTAAGGGGAATATTAATGCTAAGGTAGAGAGAACTAATTTCAAGCACTTGCACAGTTTTTTTTTTTTTTGGTAAGTGAGTGGAAGAAATTAGAGTACGATCTTAATTGTGTTTCAGGATCAATCATCATGGGAGAGATGAAGCTGCCTGATGTGAAACTGTGTTTTATTGTCCTTTCCATGATGAGCTGGCTTGTGAACTTTGTTGCAAAATGACTATATTTCTGCCCTTCTCCTCTGGTTAAATGACAAAGAGAAACTTTTGATGTAGCAGTCTATGTGGCAGACTCCATCTGTAAAGTCTAAGCAAGGTGACAGTGTTTTGTGTGTACCTGAGTCTGATTAGGAATTGTTCTGTAGATTTTTCAGCATGATCGATGGAGTTGTCTAATACTTTGAGTGCATGACATGGATATTAAGTCAGTCAGCAGGCTTCTTCTCTCACACTCCAGCTATGTCTTCCTATGAGAACTACGGTTTCCGTGTCGCTGTGCTGGCATCCATTGTAAGCTCAGCCATTATCTTCTTGATGTCCATGGCATTCATCACCTGCTGTTTGGTCGACTGCATCAAAGAGGACAAAAAGAAAAAGCAGGAGCGGTGAGTGAGAAGCAAACTTACTTAAAAGTACCAATACCCAGATTGATAGAGCACATGAATTAAGGATGAGTCTTTACGCAAGGGCCAGGGTTCAAGTCCACCCCAGGCATGTCATCCCCTCTCTCTCTCTCCCTGCCTTTCCTATCTCTCTTCACTGTCAATAAAGCAGAAATGATCCCCCAAAAAAGTACCAATACCACAATGTAAAAGTGCTCTGTTAAAAGTAAAAGTCCCGTATTTAAAATCCTATGGTGCCATGTGGAGTTTTATTGTAAACAAACAAAAGTGAAGTTGGCAGTCAGTGTCACTCACCAAAATGCATTGTGTCTCTCCTTGAGCTCTATTAAATGTGTTCACATTCCTCATAAAACAAGCTGCAAAAACTACAACATTCCCCGCTGAAATAGAGTGAAATAGAAGTTACATAAAATGGAAATACTCAAGTCAAGTAAATGTACATAAAATTTGTACTTACAGTGAGTACAGTGCTGAATGTATTTAGTGACTTTTCATCATTGGAAGAAAAGCATGTAGAGAAAAAAGCAGAGGCATGGCGATGGCACAGTAGATAAGACACATGCCCTGGGTGTGGAAGACCCAGGTTCGATTTACACTGCAACGCATCCACCAATGTGTCCCTAAACAAGACCCTTAACCCCTAGTTGCCTCATAGGCGTGCAACCTTTGACATATATAGCAGTTGTAAGTTGCTTTGAATAAAAGGGTCAGCTAATGTGAATTTTCAAATTGAAATACTTTGACATGCAGGTTTAAATGGATTTTTTTTAAAAACAGTGAGTCAGATGTGTGGCAGTGGGAGGAGCAGGCCCAACATCTCCAGGACAACAGATCTCACTATAACCATATCGGCAGGAACAATAACAACAACAACACCCAGGAGAAGGTGCTTTCACTGTGGGACACCGGCTACCCAGCCATGTGTGACAACATGCGAGCCTGCAGGTAAAACGTGGGCTGACTTTTGCTTAAACGACCAGAAAGGGAAAAAAGTTCCAAATATCACTGAAGACATGCAGACCAGCAGAAACATTAAAGAACATCCTGTGTTTTCCTCCACAGATGTCATCAGCAGTACGCATATGCTCCTGCCTGCACATATGGCCCCACTCCTGCGCTTTCTGCTCTCCCCGGCCGTGACTACAACCAGCCTCTCTTACCCCGAAACCCAGAATCCTCACACATCGCTGGTCCACCACCTCAGTACTTCGGACCTCCTCACTCCTCATGTCGAAGTGCGAGCCCAGGCCTGGTCCAGATCTCAGCAGTAGGGCCTGATTTGGTGTGGCAGTATGGAGAACAGCAGAGCAGTTTGTCAGAAGTAAACCCATCAACCACAGATGAGTCCAACATGAGAAATATAAACCCTGCCAAAGAATTTTCGATACGGATTATATCAGTGTGAGGACACCATCAGTCAAGAACTTGTTCAATGACCAAATATGACATATGACATAACAGTGTCAGCTGTATCGGACTATGGGAAGTAATAACTGAACATTCCTGGTAATGATGAAATGATTATGTCTGAAGTTCTAGACAATATGAGGGCTCTATATGCATACTGATCTGACAGACTTATGTGCCTTTTGCTAACTTCAATGGCACACTGCCCTCTGTCTGAAAAGCGGAGCCATTGCACTTTCAAGACACCAGCCTTGTTGGAGACACTCCCTTGTAATTAGAAGGTCAAGGCACTTCTATGCCCTTAATTGAGCTTTTCAGAAACCAATTAAACTGTTATGTTGTGACTTAACAATTAAGGTGTTTACTGACATAGTTCATAACACATTGTAGGCAGCTGAGGGTCTGCGAAGCTCATCTCTGGGCAGGAGTGTCCAGTTTGTTGGATGAGGAGAGCAGCCTGAAGCGAGTATGTAAATATAATTTTTAAAGAATGTAAATAAATTAAACACTTCTACTGATAACGAGTGAGATTGTATTGCAATGGAAGGAGCGCAATGATGTACAGTTCCCTCTGAGGGACAAATGCAAATGCAGGCCAACATGATAAGGCAGCAAAAGCCTACATTGATTTTGACAGTATGTGTAATAATGTAGCCTACACACAGGAATGTCAAGTGAAATGGTAAAGAATGTATTACTGGCAGGGGAAAAAAGCAACAAATTATTATTATTAACATTGCCAGGTATAATTGACCCAGTGCATCGTTAGTATAAAATGATGTAGGGAATGAAATAAAGTGATAAATGACACCTCTGTGGTTCAGTTTTTGCAATAGAAAGCTCTGCCTCTTCTCCTGGTAATCTGCCTGTCAGGTCAGTCTGCGGACTGATAATCATCATGTGACCCTGAAGTCGGTCATGTGGCCCCGGACGGTCGCAGGGAGGCGCAGCGCGCCGCGGGTGGACAGTAGAGACCATCAAACCAGGGAGAGCAGGAAGTTTTACCGGGAGACTGTCGGTCGGAAAGAGCACGTCCCACCCGCCGTTTGTTTGTTAGTATGACAGGTTTGTGAATCAAGGGTAAGATGTTTTGTCTTGCTTTGGATAGTTTACAACATTAATCCCCGCGCGCTGACTTATAGGATGCAGAGGATCGCTGACCGCCCACTGTGCTGCGTGGGTGCGCCACCTGTTGCATACAATAACAGTTTTAAGTTTAGTCGTTGCATAAAGCACGAGCAGTTAGAAAGACGGGTATATGTATTAAAACGCTACATTATTTAATAACCTACGTTATGGTTTGACGTTCTCGCCAGAGCCGTCCAGACTTTTAAAAATTAAATATGGATGATGAAGCTCCTCCTTCTGCCAGTCACATACAAATCTGTGGGTAAGAGTCCCATTTAAATAAAATGTTTGTAAAGAAGTCAGTCATTGGGGTGAGGTTATTTTATTTTATCCCGCTGAAAGAAGGCTACTTTTTTACATAATGTGCATTTCAGGGTATTCTATCTCACTTTGTTCAAATGTATTTAATAAAGAAAAACTTAACAAATTAAGTTTTCTTACCCACAACTATACAATTTAGAGATTCAGTTGTTAATAAAAATTTTACACTAGACAAACTAGTAGTAGACAACTTACCTATGCAATTTTACCTGGTGCTTAAATAACTTAGTTGGCAAAGGACTTGCCTATTTTCTGCACTTCTACAGACTGTTAATAGCAACATGTGTAATGTGGCAGAAGAGACTTTTTCAAAAATCATGATAACACATGTCAAACCCACAACTGCACAGGAAAGTTCAACAGTTGTCACATTTAAAACCCTCGCCATGACTTACTGAAGGACACTTAACAGGAAAAATGGCCTCTAAACACCGCATTAAGCATCAGAAGTGAGCTGGAAAAAATCAACAGGAAGTTGGGAAATTTGGGACTTTGTGCTGCTAATAGGCAGTATAACAAAGTATACTTCTTTTAATACAGCCTCACAAATGACCATTGAGTTGAATCAGCAGCTTTTAAGAACAAGGGCTTCACCAAACTGGTATTTTCTACAAGCCTCACAGGCTTTGTATCGCAACGTCTTACCGTCATTTTGTGCCCGCCTTAACTCAGTAGACATGTTACTCATCAAGTATTAGCATTAAACTATTCAAGTAAAGTGTGGCCAAAGTGACAGTTTTGTGGTAAGTGTGTTAACCTTTCTAAACGGGAGAATAAACCTCTTAGTCATTTATTTTCAGAACAGGACTGATGCCAAGACCAGCTTAAGAAACTACTTAAGACTAGACATAAAATCTGCAGGCCTTCAATTAGAGCTTTGTAGCATGCTCTAATTGTATAGTGTCATAACCTGAATCTGAAGAATATGAATTTAAGAATTAAAGTGTGTATGCAGTGTAGAGTGCATTTTATTTAACACATTTCTCTTGTTCTTGGCTAGACATTGATGATTACCATGTGCAGCTCCGGGGGGACGCCCATTTCCTGTGCTCAGATCAGCGGATGGACACTGAACTGGTTGACAGACTGGTCCTACAGCTGAACAGGATCCACCCACAGATACTCAGTGACAAGGAAGCCCACAGAGTAATTACAGATAATATGACACAATTCCAAAAAAATCCTGTTTTGACAGTCCTTACATTTCTGCAACTGAATTTAGTCTTAGAAAAGAAGCACAGTGTGCAGGTATACAGGTATGTGCAGTGATTCAATTCAGCATGTGTCTCGCTGCAGTTCAGGAACCTCAGCGTACCCACCAAGGTGCGGTTAGCTGAGCTGTTGAAGCACCTGCATTGGAAGGGCGATGAGGCATGTCATGAATTCTACAGGGGACTTCACATCCACGCTGAGGACGTCTACTCCAGCCTGCCCACCAGAGTCACACAAAGAGGTAAAAACACTGAGCAGGGCAGCTCAGACGTTTTAGTGGCTGAAGATTGCCACGTAGAACTGCAGACAGGTGAGAATCCTCTGGTCCCAGTATAGTTGGGAGATGAAATTAAACGTACAGTAGAGTCAGCGCAGGTTTTATATATAGCACAAAAAAGTCAAAAACCTTGAAAAAAATCAATATCAATATCCAGAAATGACAAAATGTGTGTTAATCTCTGTGTATCTGGTATAGTCATGTGCCAGTGTTTAAACATATCATTATTAGTTTTCTAAAATTCCTGTGCATAATTATTCAAGTTAATTACACTGATTCATTATCAGATGGTGTTAACCTAAAAAGCTTCTCCCTGCTGACTCTTTTTTAACAAAGTTAGGTTGTCCAGTATATCCAATATGTCTTAAGTGAGATGGTTAGATTGGTAGAGGTGGTAAATATAGTGTACCATCGTGGTGGATCCCCTGCTGTGCAATTGCCCTGTCTGGCCTTATGTGGACTTATACTGTTTAAGATACAGAGAGAAGCCAACGTTCTGCCTGTACTGAAAAAGCCAACGTTCTGCCTGCACTGAAAAAACACTACTTCAAGTAGTGGATCTTAGTGTGGGGTTAACCAGTTTTACTCTCTGTTCTAGAGGTGACAAATCCAAAATGGACATACAATGTGGCAATCTACCCAGAGCAATATGTGCTCAATAACAGAGGTAAATATAACCAACATCAAACACTACTGCTTAGTGCATTATATATCATTTCTGTTCATTTATATTATTAAGTTAAATTGCAATTCACTATCTAAGTGTTAGTGTAACATCAACGACCACACTAATGTTTCTGTAAGTTGCAAGCATGTATACCTGAAAGTACTGCAAACAACTATTCAAAGTCTGTCATAGGTTTTTAGATTTTTATTTTAGAACAATATGGAAATTACCTTGCAGAAAATTTATGTTTTCATCATGAGGTAGAGGTAGAGTTGCGAGCAAGAACTGATATGAAAACACTTCCTCTGTAGTGCATTCAAAAAAATTTTGACATCTGACATTTGATGATTGTATCCAAAACCAAAGCTACAACATGTATATTTGATCTGATTCCATAACAGCAGAGCTCACACGTGCATAACCCTATAGTATAACAGCCATCTCTCAAACCTGAATGTACATGCTTAAAACTGCATTCAAGTGTGATGATAACATTACTTTTGTAGAGTTTAGTGTTTGTATGAGGTGGTAGAGACTTTAATTATGACATGTATATTAATGTTTAAAGTAACCATTAACAGACAGTAAACCTACCCTTATGTACACATAGCCCTTGGTGATATGATCTGTTCTGTTACTTTATATTATTTATTTTGTTGTTTTTGATGTGCTTTTCATGTTCAAAAGGCAATACAAATACATTGTGATGGATTATCGGTTTAAAATAAGGTGTCTAGTCTGCAAAATGACTTTTAATCCTAACCTGGCATGAACTGAAAGCAGTGGCTGCCCGGAAAGTAGGAAGTCATTCTCAAAACCAATGTTAAACTTTGAGAAAGGATGAGCAGTAGTGTAATTTAATGATAATAAAACATACCTTTAATCTGCAGTTGTAGAAGTTTAATTTGGCAAAAGACTGCTAGGGTGTTTATATAAAATATGGTGGTCTTACAGTTTGTGTATGTGTCAGGGTGCCTCTGTACCCCCCACTGATTCTCAGATAAGCCCCTTAAGTCCAACTAAGCTTTGTTCTTCAGCAAATGCAGTTGTCTGCTGAACCTTTTAACCCCTAGCGTCAGAATGTGGGCCCCACTGCTCTGCACTGCTTCTCCATTCATCATCCTGTTGCATCCAGGGCTCTGGCTTTTGTGGGTCAGTTAAGCTCACGTGTAAACCCCCTGTCCAAAACAGCTTCCTCTGTCCTGCATTCCTTTCAGGGGCATATCCACTGTGTCAGAGGTGTTTAAGCAGGGAAATGGGTCATCAGTGATGTAGTGAAACACTGACTCCCAATCACAAGTCATACTAAGAAACAATGGCTTGTTTAGACTGTGAACAAGAAGATAATTGTCTTTTCACAGAGCAGCTTTGGACTTTGGACTCTTTGGCCTCACCATATACTAGAGTACATTTCTGTTGTTCTTGGTTATTTAGTTCTTATCATTTATAAGGAACACACCAACCCACTATCCACATTTAGTATGCCCATCTGCTTATCACACATTCCTATTGTTTATAGGTGTTACTGGTCGATAGTCGCTGATGAGAACTTTCTCTTCCCTTCTGCAGGACCAATGTTCTTCCTGAGCTGTTTCAGTTTTGTAGTTGGTATTGCAATGCTCTACTATTACAGAGGTGAGTCATACAGAATGATGGAGAAGTGTGCAGACTTATTTGTTCTTGAGCATTTGAAATTACTTTGGAAGCATCCAATTTGTCTTCGGATTTTTTAAAAACTCATTGTTGCCACTATTTCTCCCCACAGAGGGTGAGACGTTGAGATGTACTGGTCCGTTCCTTCACTGCTCTGCAGCAAGACTTAGTAAAGGTGCTAAAGATGTTTTAATTTCCTGTGCTGAGGTTGGAAAGAAGAAATGAGGATGTTAAGGTGCTGAAACGCTTAAGAACGACCGCTGTGAAAAGAACAAGCCATGCAATTTGCCACTTTGCTGTGCCAAACTTGAAATACACTTTGAGAGCTATAAACTTTTTTTTTTCTAAAATTACACGGAGTTGTTGGCACTAATTGACTCCTCTTAAATCCCTGAGAAGTGACATTGACACGACTCATTCTGTCATAAAGTCCCACTGTTAACTTTTCTTTATATGAAAAAGATTTGTAATGAGGGATTTATTGTGTGTGCAGAACATCTAATTCCAATGACATTTTCAGGTAAAATGAAGCATAATATTAACTGAATAACTGTGCTCACACTCACACACACACACACATACACAAACTCACACACATACACACACATACACACACAGGTGTTTTCAATCACGCTGGCTGATGCCACCAAACTCTGTGTACTAATAAGAATGATAAAGGGTTAAGTTGTCCTGTCCTAACAGGTACAACAAAACCAACAGAAGTGTGAAGGAGATGTCAATCAGGCAGAGTTTGTACACACCCACGCTGTCCCGAGAGGAGGCGACATGAGTGTTACTTTAACAATGTTCAAATTTTGTACAAATAAAGCACACCACATTTTGACATCACCTGGAGTTGTATCTTATTTTCAATCTAGTAAGACAAAGATATACATAGAAATGCATACAGTTAATTAGCATCAAATACTGTGTGGTATTGCAGTCTAATAGTAACATTCACAGTAATGAGCAGGACCATGATTAGATTTTCAAGGTTTGTGTCTGGCACTGTTTTGTCTGCAGTGAACTTTACATAGAGATGGTAAATCGTTTATCTGAACAGCATCAAAAAATACACTAGAGGGCACTGCTCCCTCATCCAGTGCACCAAAGTGGGAAACAAGGATGATGGAAAATGTTGTGGTGTGCTATAACAATGACAACTGAGGGCAACAGACAGCATGTCCTGCATTAATGAATGACAATCAAACTGAGTCCATCAAGTGAATGAATTAAGTTAATTAAATGCTACATTAAACGCTGTTGACTGCTCAAGACAGACTTGTATTCAGGGTGGATGCATGCCATAGTCATTTCAAGTGTTTCTCCATTTATCATATAATATGATACTGATTCATAATTGTAATAATGAATGTGTAGAAAAATATACATCCAAGATAGTATATACAGTACAACTCTGTTGGAGAGATTAGGGTGTTTGATCTCAGGAGATTTGCGACACTTTTCCTCCTCTTCCTTTCCTGCAAAGAGAGCAACAGATGAGAGAGGAGTCAGAGAGAGGGGGGGGTGGGGGCGCTAAAAGGGGTTGAAAGTGTCACCAGGTTTGATTGTCCAGTTTGAATCCTGGCATCCACATTCCCACGAGAGAGCTATTTATAGTCTTGCTTCACGCGACCTAAAACTCCTCGATGAACATCAGCATCCTCAGATATTAAACTTCACAGTACTCTGTAAAGGTTTTAGGCATGTATGGAAAAAAAGAAAAAAAAGTGAGAATGTTTTTTAAAACACACATGTTTATTTATGTTTATAAATTAACAAAATACAAAGTTAAGGTGAAAAGAATAAAATCAAATCAATGTGACCACCCTTTGTCTTCATAACAGCATCAATTCGTCTAGGTACACTTGCACATCGGCTCAAACATCTTGGGGAACTACCCACATTTTCCTATGGATTTAGGTAGCCTCAGTTGCTTCTCTCTCTTCATCTAACCCCAGACAAACTCCATGATGTTGAGATCAGCAGCCTGTTGCAACAGCGATACGTAAGTTCTACCTTAAGTTAGGGTGCAAAGTCCACGCTAAACAATACGTTGAAACTAGTTAGTTTGAGACTTAAGCTCTATTGATGTTTGGTTGCACCACCGAGACGTAAAGTGCATCTTAGCTACTCTGGCGTAAAGTCCATACTCATCAAAACAGTGTCGCAGAAAATGACGTTTACACATGCCATGGCCAATCAGTGAACAGCACTATTCTTAACAGAGTTTATTACGGTTTTGTCATCTGTTTGTCTCTCTCTCTTTCAACATTTTGCAATACTGAAGAGGCTAACGGCTAAAAATATCAACAAAACACCAACAAAAAGGTACGTATACAAGGACAAATAATTATGATTAGGTGATAACTATGAAACCTTAATCTACAGCTAGTCTCGGTGACATCGAGTGGTAAAACCGTTAACTACAACATAGACCTAATTTAACGGTGCCCGTAACGAACGGTAAAGTATAACGGGCAGATGAAATTGTAACATTATAACTTATATACGCGTAGGAGCCATTATGCCCCTCATATTTCAAAATCTATGCTTTGCCCCCCCCCCACTTTTCTCTGGTGATTTTGGAGTTGGCTAGGCGAGAAGGTTTACTATGAGTGGCTAGTCAATCAATCACTCCACATCAGACATGATTAAACGGTTGAAACGCGGACAAAAATCGTGTAAGTTAATTTGCTCCTCCTGATCCCAGTCACCCCCCCTTTCAAAACGATGCGCCATGACAACCACTTGACTATTTTATGGAGGACTTTACACCTATTAATTATGTCTACGTTGGACGTATTTCAGCTGGTGCAACCCTTAAAATGTTAGTAGCACGTAAACTCCGACTTAAGTTAGAAATTACGTTCAAACTAGGCTAAGTTTGAACTTACACATTGATGGTGTCTACGGTTCTCAACGTTGCACGTTTCGTTGTGCCTCTTCAAAAGAGCTATCTCGACACCACAGTCTGCCTTGAAATTCCTGTCTGGTCAAGACCTTGCTGATGCAGTATGACTACCTTGTGTCTTGTTGCTGTGCTCAGTCTTGGCACGGTGTATGACTTTTGACAGTAAACTGTCTTCAGCAACCTCACCTTGTTAGCTGAGTTTGGCTGTTCCTAACCCAGTTGTATTCCCCCTACACTGTTTCTGTCTCAGTTAATGATTGTGTTTCAACCTACATATTGAATTGGTGATCATTAGCACCTGGCGATATGCCAACAAAATCCCCGACTTTGTGCAAGTGTACCTTAAGAAGAATTGCAGCTGTTTTTAAGATAAAGGGTGGTCCCATTAAATATTGATATGATTTAGATTTTTCTAAAGAGGATGTACTTCCTGCGGTAGTTGAAGAAGTTCAGCCTGCCAAAGACAATGATGGTGCACTTCTACACCGCCATCATTGAGTCCATCCTCACTTCCTCCATCCCCATCTGGTACGCTGCTGCCACCGCCAGGGACAAGGGCCAACTGCAGTGTGTCATTCGCTGTGCAGAGAAAGTGATTGGCTGCAATCTTCCATCTCTTCAGGACCTGTACACCTCCTGGACTCTGAGGTGTGCAGGGAAGATTGCAGCGCACCCCTCCCATCCCGGTCACAAACTGTTCCAGTCCCCTCTGGTAGGAGGCTGTGGTCCATCAGGACCTAAACCTCTCGCCACAAAAACAGCTTCGTAGCTAGCCTCATTAACAAGGCCTGGGTCCCTCACTGACACTCCCCCCTTTCCTCTCAAATACTGTATATCTTTGCACATGTAAATATTATTTAATTTCACATCATTGCACAAAGCCGATATATAGCACATATTTGTTGTTTGCTTTTTCTGATTCTAAATCTAATGTTCACTCACTTTGCATTTTATTAATATATAATTATAATCTATTTATGTCCTTTTTAGAAAGCTACTTTGTAGCATTTTTCCACACTTGCCTAAAACCTTTGCACAGTACTGTACATTATGCATATATATCAGTCTACAGATCTGCCCAGAGTGGAGCTGTGTGTGTCATCAATCTGGCTCTACTCTCGCTGTTTCCACGGTTACCAATGATAGTTGTGGAGGAGGAAAAAGGATCAGGTTGTGACGTTGGTTTGTCATCTCAAAGGTGCTTTGTCACAATCATGTTGAAGATACAAACATGAATATTCTCTAGGTATTTAGCAGATGTGAAACAGGCTCAAACTGCTTTTATATTCTTGTGTTAAACCATAAAGTGTTTTAATTGCACATTTGGTTTGGCTTTAATTGAGGCTTCGGTGGCAACTGCCGAAACACAGTCTAATTAAGGGTTCCGTTTTAACAAGCAGTTCTGCTGGGGTCTGTGCTCTGTTGACTCTGACTCACCAGCTGCTGGTCCAGAGAACCACAGACACTCCGTCTTTTAGCTCATAGCACAGAGAGCAATGGCACAAACAAACATTGTTATAATTGAATGTTAGGCATGACACCTGTGGTTGGGAACAGATGTGTTGGTAAGGTTAAAGGTGTAGCAGAGGAGATAAGGCACACTCTGCTCTGCATACATTTGCTCAACAGGCCCATCAAACCTCCTGGTCCGAGCTGTCTGAAAAGGAACCACGACATCTTGCTCAAATGTCATCAATGCAATTAAAAATTGAAGCCTGTTCAGCTGTCAGCATTTGTGCGTAACTGTGCTTGTGCATTTGTGTCTGCCCAGTGCTTGGGGTCACTCTCTTTCAGCAAAGGAGACAGACAGTGTGAGCTCACATGTGCCTGTTGTCTCCACTTTCCTGTCAGTCCACTAGGAACAAATGTTGTGTTGTTTGCATACCAGACCCTTTTGTTGCTACTGCTGTTTCTCTCTTGTTCGCTGTTTTCTCTCCTTGCCTGCAGCAGTGCAGGACAATGATTTTCTGGTAAATAAACATTGGTTGAATATGGGTTTTTTAAAATAAAAATTCCAGTGGAAATTTCTCTGAGAGCCTGGAGAGGTCAGTGTGTTTGTAGGTCAGGTAGGAGAGGACCAAAAACATGCTGACTACATGGATGTCTATAGAAGCAAACTGCACAGTGAGGCAGGAGAGAAAACACCTGGTTGCATAGAGAGAGGGGAGCAGTGAAAGAGGGGGAACATAAAGAATGTATGTGATTAGCAAAAATAGAAAGAATACCTGTGTGTGTTCTTGGTTAGTCGCCGCGGTTCGGCCTGTGGACTCCAAAGGCTGTGATGAAGATGTTGACTACCACTATCAAAAAAACCAGGCCTGTGGCTAAGCTTTCCATAATGTTCAGCCTCTGATGCTTTTGCTCATCATTTAGGTTCCATCGAACTGTAGACAAAACCAGGAAAAAGAATTTAACAACACACAGACACGCTCGATGAAAGTCTAATCGTACATCAGCATTCCACTTTATTTTGGGACACAAGCCAACTCATTATACACATATTTACTGTCAGCCATTAATCCATACTTAATTCTGGGTGCAGGGAGATGACTGATTCCACATGAATGCAATTATCAAATATTTCATTTCGACAAGAGGAAAAAGAAGTAGCAGAACACAGATGAGTAGGACTGAAAAACAACTCGTCATGATGAATTACAAAACAATCTTATGTAAGGAATTTTGTAATTAATAAATAAAAAGCAGAGATTATTTCTTTTAAAATGTGTACATTTACATATGAGTGCAAACTGATTTGATGAAACTTCGGATAAACTCTGCTATTTGGATTTCTGTTATTGGAGTGTTCTAACAGAGGTCTAACTGGCTGTGTAATTGACCCCAATGTAAGTAAGTAATATCACTATGTACAGAACATACTGTATTTTATGTCTGTGAATGGCAAATTCATGCACTAGCCCATTTCTGTATTTTGTCACATTCATCAAATGTGCAGGCTCAGTTTATACACACAGCAATGGGTTCTGTGAAACCACAAACAATCAGCAGTGGTAAAGGTAATGTCAACAAAACACAAGGGTCATTAAACTCCATGTACAATTTAGTTGGGTAACATAATATAAAACATAATTTTGAGAAAAGTAGAGGGCTTATATGGTATGAAATTAACAGGCTTCTGATTCAAAGCACACAAAAAGAACAATACAGGAAAGAGTGAACTGATCAAGGGAAGCTTGTATTTCTTGTAGAACACTGCTTCATTTTGTTTGCACCTTGTTACATTGAGCCAAATAAAATTATGGGAAAAAAACAACTAATCCATGATGACTAATCCACGTGATGACATAACAGATAATAAAAGGCGTCATGTCCATCATCACAGGGGCTTGCCTATGAGCAATGTTAATCTTTGGTGGATCAGGAAAATGTGTATATATGAGGGAGTATACAGTAGCTGTCTCACTACAGGAACACGTTATGTGTACGTGTGCGTATGAGTGTCGTAGTGGGAGATTACCAAAGGTTAAACGGTATAAGGACCCCGTCTGGTTGTATATGTGTGTGGGGGGGGGGGGTATGTAGGCCACTCAATTCACGCCCCACTGGCTCCAAAGACAGAGCTGGATCCACAGGGACGGGAGAACGAGGGGGGAAGGGAGAACCGAGAGGGCAGCCGGGTTTAGAACAGTCAAAGAAAACGAAGGAAAAGGAATGAAAAGAGCAGTGAGAATGAGATGTGTTTGATATTCTGGTAGAAACAAGGGGGGCTGGTGGAGTCAGAGGATTTGGTGGATGGAGGGGGTCAGATGGATCATTTTTAAATGATTAAAATTATACATTACTACAGAGGGAGGAGCACAAGAGCGATAGGTCAGTGTATACCAGTAGTGTTGTTGTATTTTAGGCATGGACAGGATTCTGACTAACATTGTATCATTTACTCCTCCCGCTAGAGCTGAGATGAGTCAGTGTGGCCTGGCTAAAGTTCACTGACCCGCTGTTCAGTCCGTCAGAGGAAAATGAACTTCAGTCTAATCTGCACAAATACACCTCATCTTAACTCATCTTCCCATTAGAATGGACCTGTTTTTCCAACCCAAGCTGTGGCTGGTAAATGCTTTTATTTTTTACTTTCTTTCTATTTACTCCAAGACATGCATAGACATTGTGGGCTGACTCCCAGCAGCACTTAAACCTAGTGAACTCTGACCTGGTGTCAGGCTCAGTTGCCATGTTAACAGCTAGAGTCCAACTGGTAATGGGCTGTTTGTCAGGAGTCAGTGGACTTGATGCCGGTGAATCTTGCTGAGGGACAGGGTGGAGGGGAGGAAACACAAAGGATACGTGAAGGTTTTGAAGGTTGCCAGATGATAAACAGCAAAAGGGTGGTGCTGTTACTGTGTTTATTTTCTCACCTATGAAGATAAGTAGGACCCCGACTGTGACCTGCAGACAGAGGGAGATGCTGATCAGGGTGATGAGGGGGGTGTAAAAGGAGAGGTTTGGCCCCTGCTCCAGCACAGCCTTTAGCTGAGAAGCGTTGGCCATCAGTAGAGCCACATCCAGCATGCTCTCAGCTGCACTCTTCTTATTGGAATAGTGGTTCATGTTCAGAGGGGCTGGGCTGCTCAACCAAGCATCTGGATTGGAGGCCTGCGGAGAGAAGAAAGTAATAATGTTACTGTTAGATGAATGCTTGGAAATAAACAGAAAGGCATGCTCTGTGCTGCTGTGTTTTGTTCTCCCAACAGAGCGACAAGGCAGCATGCCAATGACACTAGCAGTAATTTTGTGCCTTCTCTGTCTCTGGTTATCATTCTGACCTAATTAGCGCAACACACAGCCATTACAGAAGAGTGACCTTTGAAAACAGAGCCATTAGTACAGCAAAGAGATACTGACAAAAAAAAGTCAACATGTGCAGTGTTCAAGGCTTTCCACTAGCTGTGGTTTCAAATGATCACATTTAGTCTGCACATCTCTGTCAAAGCTCAGTGAGCTCCAAGCATATTATACCACATGTGTTTCTCAGAGCCCTCTCTTCCACTATTTGTTGACTTTTCAAATCAAAGCAGTGTGTCTGACTATCTGTCTTCTCTGTATGTTGTAAACATACTAATATATAGTGATACTGTGACCCTTAGGTCAAATCCTGATCATAAATCCCTGTCTGTTGAAGCAGGATAGCAGAGTTTTCTGGATAACGGCACTCAGTAAAAGCCAGAACAGCTCTTTTATACCCAATATCAATATTTATTTGTATGTATATCGAGCACATAACAAAATGCACCTAAACAAACACTATTTCATATATTAAACTACACATTCTACATAGCAGGGACAGAAAGGAGGAGAGTCATTTAGGCTGTATCCCTTCTTTGAATGATCAACAGGTGATACCCAAAAGCATTAATAAAGAAAAAAGAAATTTCAGTTTTACATCGAATTCTATAACCCATTGATTCTTGCGTGAGTGATGATTATGTAACAAAAGCTTAGCAAGGTGTTGTGTGTGTTTCCACTCCATACCAGTGGACTCTGCATGGTAAATAGAAAAACATGTACTGACTCAGCAGGTGCTGGATAAACAGTCCACTTGTTGATAAATAAGAAATCACTCTCTTTTAAAATGAGGAAAATACACCTTCCTTCGGAGCACTTCTGCTGAATGAACACTTGGGCTGACTGTTCAGCAACACCTGAGCACCCTCACTGAAGATTCGGTCGCATCAAGGCCAAAGCCTGACTCACACACTCTCTGCGAACATGAAATAACCAGCAGTGTTCACAGTCCCATCCTCGAAACTGAAGCCTTCCTCTTTTTCTCACAACACAACCCTGCAGCTGCGGAGAGCACAGTTTGTCAGGGATTAACCAAACCACAGAGCTGGTACGAACTGTCTTCCCTCTGCTCCAGGAATAGAGACAAAAAGAGAGAAAAGCAGAGCTGCACCCTCTAATTTGTTACAGGGTAGGCTACAGCTGAATTACAATGTCTTGAGGAGATTCACAACAATCAGCTGCATGGTTAAGTTGATGTATGTGGGGTAAGTATAAACTGCACAGAAGGTGTGGTTATGTGGGTTGGAGAAGAGCTAGTATACTGCTTGCAGTAATTATTTTGATGAGTTTCTTCTTTCTACATGGATTACACATGTCACTGGTCAAGTTATTTATCTGGCAGCAAACCTCAATATCATTTTAGATTTTTACAATTTGGCATAGCTTCATGTGAACACTGCAGAGACATCTCGACCGCATCCAGAAAACCTTCCAAATAACATCTCCATGGGCTAAATCTTTTTCACTCTGAGCCGTAGGCCTGATGCCCCGTGGAAAGACTCATAGCAAGGAATTAAACAGCTCTTCAAAACACGTTTCCCTAGATTCCAAGGGAAACGCAATGCGATGTGTTGTTGTGCCCTTGTGACTGTGATTTGTGCCACAAAATGGGGACACCGTCATGACGTGTCAGGGTCAGCCATTCTGCTCTCAAACACTGACAGAGGCTTTTCAAAGACAGCCCTTTATCCCAGAGTCAACAGACCACAGTGAGATAATGCTTGTTGTGAGCTCACAGGTTGGAAACATGCAGTCACTATGTCTAGAAAAACAGCAATTTTGGTGAAAATTCACCAGCAAATATAAAGAACTCTTTTCAACGATTACACTATGGTTCATTGTATTGTGTATATACTAAGCCAAGACTAAAGGCCACCTACTCAGTCAGTTCAAGCTTTTTGTCAGGATTAATCCTGCTGTCTACTCGTATCATATGGCTGAGAACATAGGATAACAACTAATCACAGCTGAGGAGACAATGTAGAACAAAAAGATGTGTGAATATAGGCTATGGAATGTCACACTGTGCTTTCATGAGGGAGGAGGGGGGGCAATGCTACAAAAGCCATATTACAGGATCTGATCCAGGCTTCAAATTGAAAAAAATGCTAAAGAGAACCTACATTTGCATTTGCACTGACTTTTGTTTTCCCATTTCAGAAGAGACTTGTCAGTCTCCCAGCCATTACAGATGTATTGTTACTTGGCACAATCTAAAACGGAAGGTTCTCATTAAGTCAATCGCTCTGTATTGGTCCAATGCTTATTTTTGTGATGAATTATTCACACTGCATTCCTTGTCTGAAATAGACCCTCGGGACACACCGCAGAGAGAGAGAGAGAGAAAGGGAGGAGGATGTGGAGGGGAGGGAAGACAGAGTAAGACAGAAAAGTTGTTTGAATCTGTATTAACTCTCAGTTATGCGTCACTGTGGAACAGCAAATAGCTTAACAGAATGGTATTTAACACATGCAGATTTCTGCAGAATCAGCTGTCCCTAATATTACAGTATGTGGGTGTAAGAGAAAGTGGTGCAAAGGAAATCACATGGTTAAGTACTTTTTTTATAGAGGACCTCTTAAAATTATTAATGTTGACC
This sequence comes from Micropterus dolomieu, assembly GCF_021292245.1. Taxonomy (NCBI): domain Eukaryota; kingdom Metazoa; phylum Chordata; class Actinopteri; order Centrarchiformes; family Centrarchidae; genus Micropterus; species Micropterus dolomieu. The sequence goes on from NC_060157.1 coordinate 12,626,196, forward strand.
AAAGTGCTACAATGAGAAGTTCAAATACATTCATAAGTCTTCAATGACTTGATGAATAGATAAATAAAAACGTACCACCCAAACAACCTGAACTGCCTCTCCCATAATTAGGAAATATGAAACATTTTCCAATTGTAAAACTATGTTTGAATATAATGTTTTTTAATATATACAGAAAATTAGAAAGCACAGTACATATCAAATAACACAGATAGACAAGGGACAATTATAGTCACTTAAAACAGAAACAATAAAACAGATATTCTAAACAGTAAATTGAAGAGGTAAATATCATAGTGGGTCGCTAACTCCTCCAGAGTGATGATCCCTCTTAGATTTATCTGAACAATGGAATGAAAAGAGGAGAGAGGAGTAATTGGGCTGAAATACTAACAGGCATGGAGGTCATTTTGGGAGAGATCAAGTAAAGCGAGATTTAATGCAATGTTTTAAAAAAACAAATAAAATACTGCATCTTTACATTGACACCTAGCCATTACCCTTTTACTCACGACTGAACAAATGTGTCTCATCATAAATAACTATCTTTATGTCCGCCTCATAGCTAGATGCAGTGCAATAGGGCACCTGCTTTGAAATGGGAAAGGCTGCAATTTCTAAATTCCTGAGACTGAACCTAAACCTTGAACCTAATTGAAGCATAGAATAGTTTTTCATTGTGTATTCAAAGGCCAACTAGTGCTGACTTACTTCCAAGCAAAGGAAATTAACTTGCATACCATATCCTAAACATTTCCCCTTTTCCCACACCGTCACACTAACTGATTATAGCTAAATATCTGCATGTCAGTAACTGTGACAGTATGTAATGATTATTGCTTTTACCACTATGTTTTGTATCAGACATGTAGAAAGCTCTTTGCAGCAACAACGTAGTACCACTTAAGACATGGTAAGACCCTGCATTTATTATTTAGTTAACTGACCTTCCTGCTACTCAGCAACATGATGAAAAATGAAAATGAATTTGAATCGGTAGCTGCATGCGTGTGTGTTTCCCTTCCTTTTGTTTTTTTCCCCCCTTAGACATCAGCACTTCTTTGCTTTACATCCATCATGTCCTGTCAGCGGACTCCCTCTCTCACTCACCTCACACTCTGGCCCCCCTCCAGATGAGGATCGACCGATCTATAAATCTAATTCCCATGATTCTCTGTAGGGCTTTTAGTTTTCACAGCCTTACAAAGTGCAAAGCAAACACGGCTGTTTCAGAGTGTGCTCCATCCCGCTATGGCACTCAGAGAATTAAACATGTTCTCATTCTGGAGAAAGGTGCAATGTAAAACCCACTGATGATCGAAAAAGACAAAAGGACATTCTCTGGAATGTGCAAGTGCTGTACAGAAATCTGATACAGAATCTGATCGGTCTTAGATTTCAGTGTAACACAAGCACAGATATTAAAAGCATGTGGAAAGTCTGAATATAAGATCTTCATTTCACAAAACAACCATAGATTGATTCCATTCTTATTGACTCACACTGTTGGGAGACACATTGTAAATGAGACCAATTGCTAATTTTATTGAGCGTGAGGGTATTACATTCTGCTTCTGTTGGCTGAGCTCTGACAGTCACAGGGAAGTATCTCTGGCTGCCTGGGTTTCTCGCTCTCTCTTCCTCCTCCCTTCTCTCACACACATTTGTACATCTATCTGAAATTAAATGGCGCTATTAAGACATTGACTATAGAGATGACACAGTAAAGCTAATTTCCTTGCCCTGTAAAACTGGATGCAGCTCTGAACTACATATACTGTAATTACTTGTCCAATGGGAACTTCAATTGCCACATAAAATACACTAAACACACGTTGTCCTTCAACAATCTAGTTGTGGCATTAAGTAGGATGACATTATATAAAATTTAAACGGTACACTTTTTTTAATTAGATTTTTTATATAAAATTAAACTTGTGCATTTTGGCCAGTGAAGTGGAAACAAAGGAGTGCATTCATTATTTATAAGGTCACCCAGGTGCCAACATTGCTTCCCTCCTCATCTGACCCAGCATGCCTGAAACAGAAGTGTAGATCTCTTGTTTAAATGTTATCTTTTACTGACTTGTTTCTGTGTGGACATCTATAATCCTATTTGGCATCATTTCTGTTCTACAAAGTTTGTGTTTATATATTTCCCCCCTCACTGGTTACATGTAATAAGACAAGAGGCCCAAAGTGGCATGAAAATGCCGTAACCACAAGGGGTGGATCCGTTAACACCATCACCTTACATAGAAACACAACAACACCAAAGACACAAATCAGACTACGGACCCCCATTTGATAAGATTTTGTCCCAGGATCGCCCATCTGATAGGATTTTGGCTTTTAGATGTTTTACAGAAGGTGTATGAAACCCATGACCAAAATAGTCATACATCCTGTCACTGTGTTACTTTAGTGAAAATAAAGTATTCCCCTTTTTGCTGGGGACCCCTGTAACTCCCTCAAGGACCCCAGATAAACAAAATGTAACAATATATGCTTTACAACTATAAAAAGTATTTTGGATTACTGCTGCATTTAATTCCATTCATTTCCCCTAATAGACTATTCAATGCATCCATCTCTAAGCACTTTGTCACTTGTTGGATTTCCCTTTGGCTGGGTTGGGATTTGCATACAGTTGTTTGCAAGAAAGCAAGAATGAAAATAAACCTTGGTGGTCAGATAAATAATGCAACCAGGCTTCTCTCATTTCTAGCAGTTGCAAGTTGTGCAACCCACAACTTATCATACCAATCTATTCTACTTCAAAAATCGGTCTTATATACAGCATAATTACGGAAAAGCGCAGGATGAACCTGTCTTGTAAAAATGGTTTCAAATATCTTACCTCAGCCCCACTTCCCCTGTTGGTGATGCTGATGTTCATCATTTTCCCATGCGTATGCTACTGCACCGCAGCTGCAGACTGCAGCTCTGAGAAATTGAGATGCAAAGTGTCCTGTTGTAGGGGATGAGATGACGGGACTTGCAACCACATAACCTAGGCCTACTTGACAGAATACCAGATGCACATGCAGTTATTATATGATGTGCCACAATAACAGTAACATGTATTTATTTATTTATTTATTTAGAAAATTGTACTGCAAGCTGTTGAGCTCTGAGTGAGAGGCAGAGGGGCACGTGATTGGATGAGTTGGTGAAGGGCGTGAAAGAAATTTTCACAGACGATAACAAGCTTTTGCAAGAAATAATCATTTAACCGCTTTGTAGTTTACTTGCATTGATTCTAGACATTGTTTTCACGTGAGATGTTGAACAGTACAGCAGCATGAGTGGGCTCTCTGTGGTTCCCCAGCGTGCTGTGTTTTATTGGACGGTCCCTCCAGTCGTTACTAGGGGCGTGGGACCAAGCGAGCTGAATGGGAAACACATTTGTGCTCCTCTCCGTTTTATTAACCTGTGGAGAGGCGATGACAAGCGAAAACAGTTCTCTGCGTAAATTAATTGCCGAGGGGACGACAGGCAAAGTAAAATTCCCTGTGTCTTAAAGCGGCCCGACTGGTCTTTAACTACACGCCGTGCATACAGCAACCACGGGAGAGACTCGGCATCGTTCACTGCAACCGAAGAGATGGATGCAAGGACTTGAAAGAGGAGACAAATACAACGTATTCTTTATTTTTCACTCGTTAATATGGAGTCTGTGTTCAGTTAGCAAAGGCAGAGTTGAACCTGAATTTGTTTGCGGTCGTTCGGGTGGCTTTTATACGTGGAAATGGGGATAATGGGCAGATAGGGCGTTTTAAAGTCCACCTTTTGCCGTGGACAATCGGCTAACGTTAGCGAAGGCTTTCTGATACTGGACCTGGCGGGTCTGTCTGTGTCGTGTACAGCTAGCCTGTCTGTAGCCGAGGTTATTTTTCTCGTTTTTCCTCGCTTTCTGAACTAAGGTAAGTTTTGTCCCACCTTGGTTAAATGCTGTAATAAAATGTTTGAAGACTAGCTAACCTATTGTCATCTGAACAGTGACGTTAAGGTAACCCCATCTCACACCAGCTAGCCAAAGTTAACATTAACTTGTGTCGCCAAAGCCAGCTTGCTAACGTTAGTTTTTCGTTCACCTGGAAGCTGATGGCTTCTGCCAACAATACGTTTTTAACTCGTGGGCTTGTCTTTTCATCCACCTGCTTTTATTGAAAACCACTAACTCAACCTCCGTAATGGCTGACACTCATAAAACCAATGTATATCCTTAAGCATTGCTTTACACACCAGGAATTCTTGGATTTTGTTTCAATAAGTGACAACATTTCTTTTGCAGCTCTTGAAATCGGTTGAAATCTCATCTATGCCATCTATCCCAGTGTCGCTAGAGGCCTCTGCTGGCAAACTGCGTCACCGAGTGGGCGCTGCAGGTATTCATCTCTACATCTGCAGGTTGAAAGTCTAGCCATGGCACGAATGACCTGGAAACCCAAGTGACTGAACTTTTAGATCACCATGGAGCCGGAGGCCAATTCAAGCTCCGAGGCCCACCAAGAACTGAAATATCCATCTTTACCCAACTCTAAGTGTGAACTGGGCCTAAATATGTATGAGGCCATAGGTGATGGAAATGTCAATCTTGTTGACTCAGTAGTGAGGGGTGGGAGTGACCCCAGTACGTATCCTTCATCCAGTTATCAGAAGATTGTGCATCAGCGATTCATCAGGAGAAGTCTGTGGTTCTCTGACACAGATGAACAGGCGTTTGAAGCACCTGAGTGCGATAACAGGAGTAAGATCCTAAATATAAACCTGCGAACTATAGTGGACAGGACGCGGGGGACCAGTTGCGGGATACAGGAAGGTTCCAGCACAGAAAGTCAAGGTGGGCAAAAAGACGCCAGTGCCGATGAGGAGAAGGAGAAAGGTGGAGATGCGTTGAATCTTGCATACAGTGATGCTGGTAAAACCGCTATCAAGGCAGCCAGTGAGGAGAACGAGGAGGAGGCAGAGATGAAAGCAGTCTCCACATCTCCAGGAGGAAGATTCCTCAAATTTGACATAGAGCTGGGCAGAGGGTCCTTCAAGACGGTCTACAAAGGCCTGGATACTGAGACCTGGGTGGAAGTTGCCTGGTGTGAGCTTCAGGTAAAATGCTAAAGCTGTCCATCATATTTACCGTTGCTCTCTGTGAAATCCAAGCATAGTGTTACTTAAGAATAGACGATGCACACGCAACAGCTACCTATACCACCCAACACTTTTAAAAAACAAACCTTGTACTTGCAGATGAGTGTGAGAGACACTTTCAACCAAAAAATGTCATTTAGTTATAGCTATCTTCACACGTTCTCTACAACAAATACGTAAGTTGTTTTTTGGTTCTTTTTAGTCAGTGATTAATATTAGCAGAGGAATGCCTGACTCACAGGAAGCAGCCTCTCTTTGCTCCCCTCTCTGTCAGTGAAGGTTCACGCATGATATTATAGTGTCAATCAGCCAGAGTCTCATGAGGGAGTCCATTTAGGACTAATTGTAAATAGGTTACCACAACATTTTTAATAATTTATACAGACCAATCGACAAGCATTATCTGCTGATGTGGCGATGCATACCACCACTGAAGTATAGTGATCAGCAGTTTTGCAAATGCCCAAGGAGAGTCTACCTTGTCTTGCATTACACAGACACACAGGAAAATCACCAGCTTAGACTCTGCAAAGGTATTAACTAATTATTTACGTCCTTTGGAGACTGCAGCAGGGATTATCTCTCTCTCCCTCTCTCTCCCAGGAGGCTTAGGGGGAACTACAGGAAGCATGACTGGCCCCCTCAAAGGAAGAAAACCTGTACTGTGTTTTGTTTCTGTCTTTTGCAATTCAGATTAAAAATGTTAAGGATTTGTTTTCAACAGTTTACGCTCAGCCATCCTTAATTTTTTCGCTCATCATTTGCCCTGCTGTAAGGTAATGACACTGAACACATTTATTAGATTGGACAGCGCAGGAGACGCTTGTGCGTGCTCTGTCCCAGCAGTGTGTCTGCATGTTATGAACTGTGCTACTGCCTACCTCCCTCCCTCTGTGCAACAGGAGGTAGGCAGACAGGAAGCAGCTAAAGTCAGCTGTAGCCTGCTGGGAACCGTGTGGCGGTCCCGTGGCTTCAGTGAATACTAATGCCCAGGGTACTCAAAACGTGCTGCGTCAGTAACCTGAGAGACTAAAGAATGCTGAGTGTTCGACGCATTGAAAGAACTAAACCGGTTTTGTATGACTTTAGCATCACATTGCAGTGACGCATCTCATCATTGGACTGAAGATAACATGCCATTGGCTAGGAATGAGTAAAGCTATTGCGGCGCTGGGTGTTGTGAGGTCTGCATTTGGACGAGGATGTCATGCAGACTGATAGTAGCGGTGAGCAATCCCACATCTCCCTCAGTTTGACCACAGTGAGCTGCAATTGGACTTGGCGGATGATGGGATATGGAACCAATTTACTGTATTTTATTTTCCCCTATTGACACATATTAAAACCCCCTCTAGTGGACAGTCAATAATGAATGTTAATCACAATACAAATGGTCCTCTTTCACAGTCATGGTCTGATCTATCCTAGTTGCTCTTGCATATATTGTAGCTTTGAGCTGACGGTCGTATGTAAAAACACTAACAATGGGATAAACAAAATACTATGCTGACCTGAAGGATGTTTTTTTTTTTTTAAATCAGAGCTCTCCCTCGGTCATTAGTGAGCCCAGCGACTTTGTGTGTCAGTATGGTCTCACGTGGTGCCTCCTTCAGTTGATCAGAACTGCTTGTGATGTCATGTTGATTAATCCTTTATAAAATCGACTGTCCAGTGAGTTGAACCATCTAAGTGCTTTAAGACAAGAAGTTCAATATTAAACTGTTACAGTGGTGCTGAATTAGATTAGACAAATAAAGTGTGGCAGACCAGTAAATGCAAAACTTTATAAGGAATTGTAATTTTTAGGACTTCAACTAACCAGTGCGTTTGTGACTACGTTTGGCATGTGTTTTCATACTAGAGACATTAGCTGACTTTATCAGCATGCTTAATGTGGTCGTTTTGTCATGTGAAGAATCACTATAAAGACTGTTGTAAGTACCATTATCATTTAGCCTTAAGAGTGCACCGAAAATATTGAAGTTGTTTGCCTATGTTATGCATGTTCACTCATGTGCTGAGAGAATTGCGGCGAAAGACGGAGTAGCTTTCTGTGGAAGACGGAGAGAAAGTGATATGACTGTGATTTTCCACTGTTTTTCCTCTTTCCAGTGGTCACATGGCTTTCTTGACTAGATTGCCTAATTTTAATCTGGCCCTGTGTTTAGTTTTCTCTCTGTATCCTCCCATGCCCATCTCCCCCACATTGCTGTTCCTGTGCCAGGCTGCTGGCATAACACAGATGGCCTTGGCTCAGGCAGAGATGTTAATCTGTAAGAAAGGTGCCTGTTGTGAGTTTTTCATTGTCAAGGAGAAACACTCGCTCTATCATTGCTCACTGGAAATTATTTGTGGAAACTTCTGCCAATTGTGGCCCTGTGTTTAGATTTTTATCTCTGTGTTGAACGCTGTGCGCAGACTTGCAGACAGTTAACTTCTGACTTTGTGCAGAGTTCTGTGTTGTATTTGGCAGTGAGCTTGTTCTGTAGATTAAGATGTTTCCCAGCTTGTGAATGCAGAGCTGGCAATGATACCATTGCAGTGATATGATGCTGCCTATCTCTGAGTAAGTGCAGGAGAATTGGGCATTCTTGAACCAAACAAACCCCCACAAATGACACCATGACTCACAAGGTCAAAATCTTCGTTCCAGACACTGGATTGAGCTATGTAATAGGATGGTAATCTGTTTCTGAGCATAGTTGATGTCCGTCTCTTTGATTTAGCATGTATAGCGCTAACGACAGCAATTTCTCGGCTCCTCAGATGACAAAAGGAAAAGTTGGATATGCCCAAGTGGGTCACTTGTTGCAGCCCATTTGGCATTAAGATGCCCAGGGAAGCAAGGGGAGCCAGACCCAGACCCAGTGCCTGTAGTTAACAGTGCTTTATCAGTGGCCTCATCTTCATGCATGCCTGAGCTCCCGTGCTACTCGGCCAACTGAAGACCCTGAGGGAGGGAGCACGAGCCTGTTTGAGCCACAGTAATGTGGCCTGTGGTATAGCTCCAACAGGCTTGTTGGAAAGAGGCTTGTTAATGGAATCTAGATTAAATGCATAGACAGTTGTTGGCTCGAATTATTAAAAACCTTTTGCTCTGTCAGACGAATTAATGATTCTGTCAGAATGATTAACGATTAAAAGCTTACTTGTAAGTGTCATGTTGTCAGTTTTGCTTCTTGGTAAGCGATGACACTAATTTGAATGACAAGCTCAACAACACAATCTCAAAATTTGTAAGAAGTGTGTGTATCGTATAGAAGTACAAGTGGGAATTTTTCTGCCTTCTCTTCCTAACCCTCTCCTTCCTATTTGGCTGTATATAGTAAAACAATGCAATCAAAGGCATGTAGCTCAGAGTTGTAAAACCTGGTATGTTGGTGTAGTCTGACACTATGACTTTAGTCCTACATTGTCTAAAGGGGAAGGATGCCAGGAAATGTTCCAAGCTTCATCTTCATCTTTACACTTGTTAAAGCACTTTGTAACTTGTTTTTGAAAAGTGCTCTACAAATAAGGATGATTATTATTATTATTATTATTATCTTAAACCACTTTATGCTTTGTGCGACCAGTTTCTGTATATCTTCATATTTGGCAATGGCCATTAGGAACACATGCATGCACACACACCACTTTTAGTTAATGTGGTTTGAGAATTAGTGTGGTTAAATGGGTAAAGGTCTTCCCTTCATTTGCTACAGCCGAAGAGCCCACAAACAAGGTTTTGCTTATTGAGACAGTTAAAAGTATTTGTAAAAAATTACAGCATTCAGAAGGCTTATTTAAGTGTTATATGTTTGGCAGAAAGAGCTTCATTATACTGAAGTGGTTAAAATTATAGAAACACCTTACACCATATTGCAGTAGCCTAGTATCCATTTGTTGAAGCTCATAATGCTTGTCAGATGTGTTGTTTTGTCACTTCTAAGGCCACAGTTTTGTAGTATTAAGAAAATTCCAGTTGTATTTCAGTCAGTTTTGGCAAGTATCTGGCATGTGTTTTCAAATTGAGATTGCTACATTACATTACAGTGTACATTACAGAGTACTGCGGTTGTTTTAGTGATTGATTAATCTTCCGATTATTTTCTTGAATAATTGTTTTGCCACATATGCACCAGCAATCTGACCCCTTGTATCCCTGTGTGCCCCCCCTCTTGTTTTGACTTAAAAATAACAACAGTGATGGACAGACTCTTATTAAAGCTGACACACATTGCTTACAGTTATATCAATATCATGTACCAAGTCAGAATATGAATTTGGGCTTTCTGCGCCTGCACATGAGACTAACTGTTAAATTGTCTTCTTTATTGATGTCACCAGGCATCCGTGAGAAACCTCCAGAGACGCACCTTTTAACACACTTTGAACTGATGAAGATTAGTAAAGATAAGTAAATGGCATTTGACCTGCCTCGACCCTCCCCCAACAATAGAAAGTGTCATTAGAACTAGTAATCCCTTTTGGAATTTACGATGGTTATTTGTATAAACTAATCTGGAGCTCCTCTGTTTCCTGTTAAGGGCTCTATGATATGAAGACAAAGGTTACTTTTAATACACAGTTTAGTTGACCTCTGTGTCACTAACCTATTTACGTAATGAGTGGAAAAACAAATGACCACGCAGTAGTACTCTCATCTGACCATAAACTGTTAACATTTATTTTGACAGCTCGTTTTTTAAAATGTAAAGCCCCTCATGTTCACTGTTGGATAGATTAATCTAGTTTTGCACTGCGTTTTTTTTTTTTTTTCTGTTTTACCTTTAGTAATCACTATTGAAATGTTTGTATGGTTGTGATTATGTACATTTTGTACATGTTGTGCTTCCATCTAGGAGTTTTCAGTGATTGCAGATTGTTTTTTTTCCTTGGCTTATAATGAGGCAAATATGGTACCTAAGGTGTGACCTACTGAGCCTTAATTTAGATTTTATGCAAAATAATGCCCAAGGCACAATATATAGAAAGCACATGCTGTTGGTATGTCACATGAATTGTATACTTAAAATACTTTAATCAGAAATACTGAGGAATCCTAATAAAATCCTAACTTTATAAAGATTTTAAGTTTAAGATATGTACTGCATCAGAGTTGCTGATTTAAATCTGTGGTAACTTTAGAGGCTATAATTTGTAGGTTGACTTATATTAAAAGGTGTTCATGATATTATGTTCATCATTAGCAAAATATTAGAAAAATGTGAGAGGGGGAGAGAGAGAGAGAGAGAGAGAGAGAGAGAGAGAGGCAAAAGGATCTCTTGATCTAGCAGTTTTGTTCTGCTAGTTCTGCAGTTTTGACATTTTATCATTTATAAAAAAAAAAGCAGCTTCTGTAGATGTTATCTTTCTGGTTAACAGGAAAACCAGTTGTTCTGTAACACTCTTGACTTTCCCCTTCATCATTGATTCCTTCCTCCTGCAGTTGTTGTCCTATATTCTGTCTACTCTCAAACCTGACAAATGTATGCCGTCGTTTTACCAACAGCAACTTTGGAGCATTGGTCGGCAGTTACAGTTGTCAGTGATGCATTTAACATGGCATTCTTTAAATTGGTTTTTGTTGTTGATTACCCAGACTTTGAGTTTTGGTAAAGGTGCCTCAGACATTTAGAAAGTGGCTGCTTTTAAATTCTCCATGCAGGAAACAAACCCTTGCTTGTCTTTTGCCTGTGTGGTGTTTAGTCTGGGTCAGCGTATTATGCCGAATCAAGGCCGTCTCTCTGGCTCCGTGCCCCCACACTGCAGCGGCTGATAAAATGGTCAAGGGAGGCGGGTTTGCCAGGCCGCCCAGTTCAGCTCAGGACAATTTTACCCAGTACACCGCTCTTCTCTGCCTTGTCTAAGCTCCACCCCTCATCATCAGTGATGTGGGAAAAGAGGCACAAAAGTTCCACTCTCCACGCCTTATGGCTTGCACCAGTCCACACTGGCTTCATTAGGCTTTTGTCACTTACATGGGCATTGATCACATTTGTGAATATTAGTGTCGAGCTGGAGCAGCTGGCTGGTAATGCCACCCTGGGTATCATAGCACCACAGTTATGTGTAGCTAGCTGTATTAGGTACTGTAAGGTTTTTACAATGGGTCTGAGTATCTGTGTGTTACCATTAAGCAGGGATGTTTGGTATCCGTGCTGGAGTGTGTGATGAAGATGTCACTGCCAGCTGTCGTGCCTCGGGTTTTGCTGAACACACTGGTTAACGCTGCCTCTTGTCCACTTTGAAGCCTCGTTAATTAGAAATGAATAAGCAAAGGAAACATGGTCTATTTTGATCTTTGCTGCTCGACTGCAGAATCACAATGGATAAATGATGTCAGTGATCATTATACATTAGTGTTAAAAGTCAGCTGACCGTCTGATTAAGCCGCTAATTTCAGCACTACTGAAGAGGAGCATCAAGGAGACCAGTGTTAAAGAGGGTATTTTGAATCGCAGTGACTTACCCTGTTCTCATGCCCGTGTATTACTAGAGGGAGGTTAACCAGGTCTGTTCACTGTGCATCTGATGGAAGATTTTTATTTTTTTTTTAGCCACTCTGATTTGGGGTTAGGGTTTGGCCATCTTGTCTTGTAATTAAGTTAGTCAGTAGATGACGGCCTAAAAAATAAGACTCATTGCATATGTGGCTTTTGCTGTGTGAGGTTGTGCTCCTGTTTGCCCTGGAGGTTAATGTCTTATTTCATAAAAGTGTATGCATTGTATATATGTTAATGGAAAAACATTGCAGTGTGCAAAGATTTTTATGCTGCATTTTTATCTATCTTTGACTTATCTTTAATTTTACAAGCCTTTTGTTAACATTTATTTGTAGAAGACTGATCTCCAGTAAAGTTTACAATTCAGAAATGCGCTGTTATCTTATATTTTCTGTTGTCAGCTTTAATAATTGTCTTCAACTGTTAATAGCCTTTACCTCATTACATATTTCATATGTCTTACCTTTCAGCAAATTTGAGGGATCCTTGTTGTGAATATTTGTGTGTATTTGACAAAGAAAATATATATTTCCAGATACTTAAATACTCAAATATTGATATTGGGTCTGGACAAAATAACAATAATTATCACGATATAATTTTTTCCAATAATAATAACATATTCAATAAATGTTAGATTTTATTCACTTGAATCATACACGAATTAGGACTTAATTAAGATAATAAGATGTTAATATGTTTATTTTGTTGAGGACTGAAAAACTTACTTTTTTATTCATGAATATTTGTTGGCAAAGATTTTTGCATAATTCTTTTTTTTTATTTGTGAAGTTATTCATTGTTTGGCATCAAGTGTTTACCATAAAGAAGAGTTTAAACCACAATTAACCATCAGGTTTCTTCAACTTTCACTCAGTAGCAAAAATCAGCCTTTAAACTCGAAAGAAATAACGATTTGATACTTGCGTGATAATTATCAATATCGAGAGATTTTTTTTTTTTTTATCGTGATAACATTTTTGGCCATATCGTCCAGCCCCAATTGATGTCAGCGTTGGCCTCAGAAATCCAGCTCAAGTCAGGTTCTAAACAAAAATGTGATCAGTTGGCAGTTGTCATGGCCATTGCATAAGCAGCATTAGTTTTGTGAGTAGGCAAGTGTGTAATCAGAACGATTTGTTTCTTTGTCTGTCTGTCAAAGAAATGATTGTTTGTCAGCCTACGCATTTGGTCTGTGACAGGAAAGCGGTTTATAGGAGGTTTTCCTGCCCTAATCCACATTGGCTTACTCTCATACACTTAAACACCCATGCAACAAACATAAGTGCCTTTCACTAAGGTCCACTTGGAGTTCATTCTAGTCATAATAAACGCATATGTGACATAATGCTTTGTCATTAACTAAGGGTGCTGGGGGTGTGGTGGTGTCATACATCTCCTCCTCATATCTTCTCCTTATCACAATCCCTCTCATTTTTCTTAGCTCTCTTCACACCCAAACTGCAGCGTAGTAATATGGTCATAGGCTGATTTTTAACAGTACTGCTGTCTTATTATCACAGTGGCTTGTCATCTGCGACAGTGTTCCTGTCTTTCAGGCAACTCCTTGACAAGGTTGCGTAATACCTGCACATTTTTGCTCTCTTATTAGTCTTTAAGCAGTCTCAACACTCTACTCCTTGTTTAAAATACTATACTGTACCACCCTGAGTGCCAGTGTGCAATTCAGCACAGCTTGGGTGGAGAGAGGCTGCATGTCAGGGTAACACTGAAATAGAGATAACAGAGTGAATTCCCCTGCAGACATGACTGATAGGACACCATTCAGCTGCAGGCAATCTGCTGGCTCATGGCTTGCCCTGCACCAGCTTTTGTTATGGCAGCAGAAGTACTGCAATAGTCACCTGTTATTAAAAATGGGTACAGAGGGTGGCAGGGTGGCCAAGTAATTTAGCATAGCTTCTTCAACTTTGAGATCAGTGTTCATGTTGTGATCGGTCATGACCATAATTGTCCGTGTCATCATTGTTGAAATGTCTAAATAAGCTGGGCGTACGACACAGCGTAAGGGGTGGTGTTCTGTATCATTCTAAAGAGAAATGTCCTGCATGCATCAACAAAGCATCAAATCATATTGTGACTCAACCTAGGCTTATCATTGCATTGATAAAAGGCCTTTTTGCTCTGTGGTTTCAGTGTGGCCAGCTGCGAGTGTGAGCTGTTCTAGCCTGCTATCTAGCTATCTATCTGCATCCGATTTTAGACTATAAATCTTTGAGTAAAAAATTTTCTTTTTTCATCTCCTTGGCCTCTTGGACATACATCGTGCACAATGGGTTTAGATCTTTAGGTTTTACAGTAGAGCTGTTTGAATATAAATCCCTGTTACACTATTGTTACTAAACCCATATGATGCTAATCTGCTCCTTAACCAAGGTTCAAGTTAAGGCCAGGTTAATGGGGGGGAAAGAGGAAATTGTAATTAGGAACCCAAAGCTGTGGAATTTTTTTATTTTTTAGACCGCTTAATTTGGCTCTCTACTGCTGAAACTTACTCTACTAATAAGTTTCCTCCTCTGGTTGTGGATCTCACTGGTCCTCCAATATTAGAGAGATGAATATTGGGTAAGAACCTGTGAACTGTTCTGGCCTCATCTGGGTTATTGTGAGAATAAATAGCACTAGGAAAGACTGGTTGGTGTCTAGATGGTCGCTTGGGTCAGATGTTTGGTGACTTTAATAAATGAGGCCCATCTGGGCTAGTGTTTGAAAACATAATGGTCTTAAGATTTCTTACTCAAGAATGAAGCCTGTTCTATTTGCCTCTGTGTGTTTGCTTTTGGCCTTTTCTCTTTTTAGTTTGTGTGTGCACTGTAAACAATAAGCCAAAAGTAAAAAACTGTTCATTTCATAGGGGGGACTTTTGTGAGGTTTAAAATAATGATCCAGTCCCGTACAATTTTTGTATGAGTGTCAAGAAAGGCAGATTGTTGAAAAGTGGGTACCTAACACCCCCTCATAAAGGCCCATTAATACAAGTAGTTTTTTTTTTCTTCCGTATTTCAGAATATCGTGATCATTTATAATATCTGATTCATATATTTAATTTATGTTATGAAGAATCCATCTTGATAAATGTCAGAGAGAGAGAGAGAGAGAGAGAGAGAGAGAGAGAGAGAGAGATTTTCAGCTTTATAATTTGAAGGTTTCTGTGCTTGAAAACACCATCAGCATCTCTCACTCACTTGTGTGTTGTGTGCTTGTGTGAGTCTGTGACCCCCCCCCCCCCCCCCCCCCCCCCCCCGGGGCCATCTGATTCTATTAGTGGATAATCAATTGCAGACACTCATCCTATAGACCCCTCAATCCCTGTGGGACTTCGACATTTTTCTATCGAACAAAACGAGGCCCCTTCAAGGACATTTGGCTGCATCTTTCTGTTGTCACCTATATTCACATACTTGCACTTTCATTTGGGTTTGTGATGTTGTTTGAGCATGTTTTTGTTTTTTACGCTTCTGTTCGTGGCAGAAGTTCCCATGTAATAGTAAATCCTTTGACATTCTTGCAGAGCTCTCGACTGTTTAGTACTCTTGTTTGTTGGAGAGCTGAATATTTCAGAGACGTTTTCACATGAAGGATGCTCCTTCTTTGACAGATTTATGTTGAGTGTTTTCTCTGATCTCTGCATGGTTTGATATGCCAATAATCAAGGTTGATCATCGATGCTGACTACAGTACACAGAGTAGCTTCCAGGCCTACATCAGACACTTCAAGAATCTAAGGTTCACCATTGTCTTGGCTGTTTCCTTATCCAGTATGTTGCACTTAGAAAGTATTGTTTAAAGGTGCTGTAGAATACTCATTTCTGGTTAATACTTGTATTTAGGGTTTTTACTAGAAATTAGTTATATGATCATAAAACACATTGTATTATATATCACACTGTATGCCAGGCTGCGGGGAAGGACAGGTTAAAAAAACCAAACGCATAGTATTTCTCATACACTCTACTTGTCTTTTCACCCTGTCTGAACACTCTTTTAGCTCCTGTCTCTTAAACCCCCCCTCCCTGAAAGCCCACTTGCTTCTGATTGGCCAACTTCCCCAAGCACAGAAGAGGGGCGCGATTTAGTGGCACCGTGCTGAAATAAGGCCTGCTATGCAAGACTAGGGCTGAGTTCAGTGCCAAAAACACATAGTAAAACGTTTATTTCAATGGAAACGGTGGTGCCCTGAACACCCTATTGTGTACGCAAGCAAACTGCCTTTTGCTGCCTTTTACAAACTTTGGGCAGTGACAAGGAAACAAGTCGTTCAATACTTGTTTCAAGGAAACATGTCGTTCAATACAAAAATGTTGCAAACTAGTGCAAAATGTTTTGAGATTGAACCTGCCCCAGGCCTCATTGATTACTGTACAAATACTGAAACTAGATCGAAGTTGATGGAGAAATATTGTCTGGTTTTCCCTCTGATGTCGTCCAGCTGCTCTGCCTCAACTTTTGCCAATTTACAGAGTTTATATGTTACTGGTTACTTTAGCAGCTAACTATTGCTAACAGCAGCTGCTACTAAGTTAGCTACTCAGTTAGCCATGCAGCTAGCCATCCTATTGCTGATTTTGCCCAGACTGGAAGCTTGATGCTGTGTTGGTGTTTACACCTCTAACAGAAGCTAGAGAAGCTTTGGACTGCTGGATCAGAGCCAGCTGATAACAGAAGCTACTGTTAGCAAAAGCTAGCGGTTAGTGACCTGTAGAGTTAGCAAAAAGTAAAGCCATCTGTCCATCAGGAAACTTCATAAATCCCAGAGTAGAGGCAGAGTAGCCAGAGAACATCAGAGGGACTGTAAAAGCACTTTCTGTGAGACGCACTGCACAACCTACAGCTCTAGCTCTGTGAGCTCATATGACCGCTTTTCTGTAACGTAGGCTATGTAACTTTGTGAACGTAAACATCCCAGATGTTACATAACATCTAGCGCTAACTGGCATTTGCCCCTTTTTCAGGGGGCATTTTGGATGCACAAGGTTTACATTTGAAGGAGGAAACGATGGAGATTGAGGCTCAGTGTATGTCAATTACATGTACTGAACTAATTTTATTCAACTATGCCAAGGGAAATCGAGTTTACCATTCTATGGCACACTTAAAAATGTTCAAATAAATATAGGTACTTAAAAGTGTACTTGGCTAGGAATTGTATTAAACAACATTTCCACTTTGATAAGGCACCTGAAGTGATACCATCTACCAGAGCATACTGTACATTCTGTAACATAGATGTCTCATTGGAATTCAAACTCTAAACAAAGCCGGTGCTTGAGCCATGCTTTACCCACATTCTGGCTGGAAAACAGCTAAAGCCTTTCATATTAAAAAACACTCTGCTCATCTAACTGGGAACTGTTTTACTGCTTGGTTGATCTACCCTTAAAATCTCAGGTAGCTCAGCAGATTTCAGCCACATCGCCACAATAAAGGCGCTTTCTTCCTAAATGGGCAGCATGCGTCGGCATGTGACATTAGGCCAGGAACTTGATTTCAACACATAGATTTGCAGTTACATGGCATATTAGCCTGCAAAGTTCCCAGGACTAATATTCTAATCTTTTACCTGGTCCCCATAGCGCCAAGAGGCCTCACTGTTTTGGTATCTTCTTTCTGATATGTCTGTGTTGCTGTATGAGCTACCAAGGCTGTGGAACTAATAGAGTTCAGCATTACGGATGTAGTGGGTGGCAGCCGAGTGGAACACAGCTTTATGGATTGTGTCCTGCTAATGCCACAATCTATTTTTCTGTCCCTGCTGCACAGTATGGTTTTCTATGTGTGTGTTTAACCTCGGCTGGATGGCTCCACACCTTGCTATGGCCAGCTGAGCCTTTTCTTTACCCACATGTACAGCGCAGGCTTCATAAGGTTCTGAAAACATACATCAACACACAGTAGATGATCTGTTTGCAGCAGCGCTTCATTTCTAATGTAATAATGAGTCACACTTGTCAAAAGCTCAGTCCCTCAAAGTAACGATGAAGCAGTTAACGAGACTCGTATATTGATGCTTCTGTAATATCCATTGTCGTGTGTGTGTGCGCGCGCCTTGGGAATGACATTCTTCTAGCTTCTTAGTGTGCATATGTATCTGTCTGAGTATGTCACCATGCTGTGCACACCGCCTCTGTGCCTACATGTGGCTTCTGAATTATGCAGAAGCCCCAATGTCTGCTGAGAGGGAAAACAGAAGTGGGAGAGCAAATGGAAGTGTGTGATTGGGACTTGGGGAACACTATATGATGGGGGTAAGGAGATTATTTAGGAAAAGCAGCAGGAGTGCTGAAAGATGACAACAGAAATGATGAGCAAGAAAGATAAAGCAGTAATAAAGGCAGCAAAGCTGTAGCGTTCAAGGGTAAAAATGTGCTTTAAACTGTCTCATTCCTCAATGTCTCTCCTTTTCGACCTGTGGTTCAGGTAAACTTCGGTCCATGTGCTGCTCAAAGAGCACATGGGTATAACCCAGCCCCACATTGCTCAGCTCGCCTCAGTAGAAAGGGCTTTCTGCAGAGCTGAATTATTCATAAGACTTTGGAAGAGTGCAGTGAAAATCCCCACCCCCCGCACACTTGCACACAAACCTGATATCCCACAGTCACATGCGCCCACACACATGCCATGCTCTATCATCATATCACTCCTCTTCTCAACACATTGTATCACAGCACACCTTGCTTCATTGTTAATTTGTAGATTATTCAGGCTGATTTTGTATTTGTTCTGCTTTTTCATCTCACAGGGAGTTCACTGTGGTTGAATAATTAAATAGATTAGATCTCGCTAGGTTGTGTTCCACCGTCAGTGTCGTCGGTCTCTGTGAGGGGTGGGGTCATGCTTCTAGTCCGTGCTGAGTGTACGTGTGTGTTTGTTATGTAAGTTGTCGCTGTGGTGGTTTAAAAAAAAAAAAAAGAAAGGGAATTGGAATCGCGGTAAAGAAACCCTTGCCACTACCTTGAGCAAGGTGCTCTCAAAGCGAGGTCAGAGAGTCTGCGAGGAAAGGGATTGAGAAGGAGCAGCTACTGAAGATGTGTTTCTGAGTGTGCGGGGGATGTTTGGTTGTGGAAGAGGGAGTGGTTGGTGTTGGGGTGCAGAGTAGGAGACGGATTGCAGATATGGTGGGGGAAGAAGAGAAAGGGGGGGGCAATAGATAGTGGATGGAGAGTGAACAAGCAAGTGATCGATGAACCTTTTTAGCTGTGGTGTGTAGTGGGTGTGACCATGTTTAATGTGTGGGTTCATTCTCCTCCTACAGTCACTGTGGTTTGTCACCCTTTAATGTCTCTTTATGCAGCTTGAATCTTGTTACTGTTGAGAAAGCTACTGATTTTAATTCTTTACCCCACACACAAACTGTAGAGTGTCATTAGCTTTGATATACATATGGTCCAATTAGAGATGTGTATATGGGGCAACAACTGCCACTAACCTCCCTCTTGCTCACTCTCATTTCTCATTTGCTAAAAACATACTGGATGCATGAATTTGAAATGTGCAAGGAAGTGCCTCCAAGGTGAGACCCTCTTCCATCTGCTAGTTCCTGTGAAGCAAATATGATAAAAAGATCTTATCATTAGGGCTGCATATTCATTATTTCTTTCCGTTGCATCTGTTGTCTTTCCTCTAGGATCGCAAGCTGTCAAAAGTGGAACGTCAGCGCTTTAAGGAGGAGGCAGAGATGTTGAAGGGTCTTCAACATCCCAACATTGTCCGTTTCTATGACTTTTGGGAGTCACCCCTTAAAGGGAAGAAGTGCATTGTTTTAGTAACAGAGCTCATGACGTCAGGAACACTAAAAACGTGAGTGCTGATGGCACATATTGTACAGACAACTCCTCTGACAAATAAGTGGAAAGAAAACATCACATGTTAAAATAACAAATTGTGCCATAGACAGATTTTTACACAGGTTCAAATGAACTTACCCACTCTTTTTTTTTTTTTTTTTTTTTCTTTTCTATTGTGTGTTCAAGAAAAGAAACTGAACTCGTATGATTGTCAGGTAATGTGTTTCCCTCTCCTACAGTTACCTAAAGCGTTTCAAGGTAATGAAGCCAAAAGTGCTGAGGAGCTGGTGCAGACAGATCCTGAAAGGTCTTCACTTCCTCCACACCAGGACCCCTCCCATCATCCATAGGGACCTCAAATGTGATAACATATTTATCACTGGACCTACTGGCTCGGTCAAGATAGGGGATTTAGGACTGGCAACGCTCAAGGCGGCTTCTTTTGCTAAGAGCGTTATAGGTAGGAGCTTTGTAATGTAATTTGGTGGATGAATGGTTCTTACAGTAAAGAAGTAAATGACATATATCCATTGGGAACTCTTCTCTCATCAGGCACTCCAGAGTTCATGGCTCCAGAGATGTATGAGGAACACTATGATGAGGCTGTGGATGTCTACGCCTTTGGCATGTGTATGCTAGAGATGGCCACCTCAGAATACCCCTACTCAGAGTGTCAGAATGCTGCTCAGATATACCGCAAAGTCACTAGTGTAAGTCACGTACTGTACTGTACATTTTTCCATTTTGTTTCAGAAGCGAGATATTTGGGGTAAATATTTAACTTACAATTTTACATAGGTAAATTCATAATCCCAAAATGATCAAAATAAGACAACCATAATAACCTTATATCTGTGACAGTATACCAATATTTACATTGTTCTGTTATTGTTGAGACAAAACAGTTGTGCTTAAGCTGTCACAACAACTTTTAGCGATACATGTATTAATCATTTTTAAAAGTAAATATCAAGAAATATTTATATATTAAACAACAAAACTTTTGTAAATAATCTCCTAGCCATTCTGTGTAACTATAATTTAGAGTTTATGCTACAGTCTGCTAAAAGAGACTATGCTTGAAGTGTGCATTTTGCAATAAGCCAAAGTCATGCTTACTGAACATGTAAGATAGGGCCTAGTAATGTCAGAAATGCTTTTTAGCTCCTTATTAATATAATAAGTCCAGGGACTTTTTAATTACAGAAATGCAGCTTTTTAGAGTCAAGAGCTGCTCTGTTGTTTTCAGCTAGATGGATCCTCAGCCTTGAATTTCTTGGGTGAAGAGTCTAATGAGCCATATGGAGTCACGGAGGGGTCCAAATCTTCTTTGTTTTTTAGAGAAAGCCTAAAGGCTGTATTCCATTCCATTTCAGTGAGTGTGTCTCTGCTAGGAAAGCATACTGCAAACTGTTTTTAGATTAGGGGCTGTCTAAAGTCATGATAGACTTCCTGATTTAATGAAGAGTATTGATTTTCCACTCTTGAGACTTGGCAGAGTTGGAATCTGAGAGATGACTCTTTCACCAGCTCTTAAAGAAGAGGAGGCCTCTATGCCCATATTAATGGTCGGGCAGCATCAGTGCAGTTGTCTCTAGATACTGTTCTCTGCATTGTTACCATATGCATATTAGAGTGCCCTGCAGGGACCACTGCAGGATATTAATAGGAGACTGATCAAAGAGAAACCCTGATAGCTTTATACTACTCCCTGAGCGCATACAGCATGGAGCTGCATAATTGGTAGGAATGTTAATCCAGAGGATGCATATACTTTATATCTTAAACGCAGTAAGTGTCTCTTTTACGAATGAATGATCTCGCAAGTTATTTCAACACCACAGATAATACTGCACAATGGAGAGAATAACTGGGCAAGATGTACGTCCAGCAAAATAGATTAGTAAGGAAGGTCAGAGTGCTGAGCTAAGAATATTCCACCATATTAAAAGTAGTGCTCCAAAATCTATTGAGCATCAAACACTAGCAGTTGAGAAGTATGAATGTGTCTATAGAAACTTCTCAAACTACTCCTGCTGTCATTGTCCAGTGTTCAAATGAAGCGATGCTGACTATGGTACGGGAGTGATTTGAGAGGTTCCTATGGATGCTTTTCACGCTTTTTAGAATCCATTGCAGCTGACATGGATTCAAGCTGACCGCAGCTGCTGTGCACTGTCAAGGTCGATAAGCCTACATGGTGCAAGTGTGTGATACTAAGTCTTTATTTTTCATCAACCCAGTATCCCTTCATAGCGTGTCCTCAGCATTTTGTTTATATTTGCCTTTCCTCAGGGAGTGAAGCCAGCCAGCTACAACAAGGTCGTGGATCCTGAAATCAAGGAGATTATTGGGGAGTGCATCTGCCAAAAGAAAGAGGAGCGGTGAGTGACTGTCCCCATCGTTGTCCAGCGTCCAGCCAAAAGGGCCCACAAGGTGCCCTCTCGTCTTTCATGCCTTGCCTCACCTCCCCCGCTTCATTGCTGTGGCGCTGACAGTTGGGCTGTCAGCAGCACTGCAGTCTCCACCATATCTGCAGGGTGTCTTTCATTTCTGTTACATAATGAGTTTGTGTACAGAGGGGTGGGAAATAACCCTTAATTAGCTTCCAGTGGCTTTTTTAAAATTGAAGCAAGATTAGGTTCAGTGAGTGACTTTGTCTCTAACAAAGCAATTACATCATGCATTGACATGGATTATATTTGCTGCAGACAGCAAATCAGATTTCATGTAACACAGCTAAATGTATTGGTGTCCACGCTGTCTGCAAAGACAGAAAAGTAGCATCTGTGGGTGTAGTACACATTTCTTGAGCTTTGGTGTTCCTTCTCCCAGGTACACCATCAAGGACCTGTTGAACCATGCTTTCTTTGCTGAGGACACAGGTGTAAGGGTTGAACTAGCTGAGGAGGATGATGGGAAGAAGCCCTCAATAGCCCTGAAACTGTGGGTGGAGGACCACAAGAAGTTAAAAGGGAAGTATAAGGAGAGTGGAGCCATCGAGTTCACGTTTGACCTGGAAAAGGAGATCCCAGAGAATGTGGCACAAGAGATGGTGAGTAAATAATTGAAGGCATAGTCAGAAGAACTATGCTAACTAACTCAAATGCTTAAAAATTTTTTTTAAATATTTGAAGATAAATTGGAATCCTGTGACTTGTTTTATGTATGTCTGTTATACACTGTGCTGTCTATCTTTTAAAAATATTGACTTGTCATCTAGATGTTTTCACCTTTTCAAAATCCTTTGAATAATTTTAGTTTCAGTAATAAATTAGTTTTAACCCATGCTAGTTATGCAGTTTGCCATGCTTTGCATGTCTTTGTGGCTTGGTGTGTTCTAGCTGCTGGGAGTACTCCTATCTCATCATCGGGGAATGCACTTAAATGCAGATTGCTAGTGATAACTTACTCTGCTGTTCCAGGAATACAGTGATTGCGGTTTTATTTTTTTCCCTTTTGTTTACATGGTTTTCTCCAGTTTTTCTGGGCCAGGTTTTTATTGCAGGGCCTGTGAGTATCTTATCTGATGCCGTTTAGTGAAGATTTCTCTCATTGTGGGAGTCATCATAATAACGACCTTGAGCATTTCTTTCACTCATCTAACATTCTGCAGCACCATGCACCAAGTATTTATTGGGGTATGATTAGGAGAGACTGAGTTAACACACAGCTCGACTTAACTGAAGAATGGTTTGTTCTTTAGAAGCCTTAAACAGTTTTTGTTGTTGGGAAAACTAAAACTGGTACACATTATCAGGAATACTAGATGGACCAAATTGTCAGTGAGACATGTACATGGAGGATAAGTTCTTTCAGCATTGTCCTTTTGGTGGGGCTATTCAAAATGGCCTCAAACAAACTTTGAAACAGATTTAAACTAAGCCTATGTATTGCTTCAGGACTGAGCAGCATCTGCAATGTGTTATCAGATATTGCACAAAGAAGTCTCCAATGTGTGAGTGACAACAAAGAAGGGAGATGCACACCAAACTTAACAATAATAAACTGACACACACACAGTACACAGGATATGGGGCTATCACAGTGTGCCTGCACATCATGTGTAAGTAAAGACATGAAAGACAGAAGTTTAGTCATCTGAGAGGTCTGCATATTAATCACTTTCGTAAGGTGGATTTACAGTCTCTCTCTTTCTTTTCCTTGGTGCTCTCTCTTTTTTCCCATGCATCTCTTTCCGTCTTTCCTGTCTGCTCTCTCTCCCTCTCATTTTCCTTTGCTGTTTTGGCCTTGACCAGGCTGTGAAGTTGGGCGAAAAAAAAACAAACTGAAGGCCTCTCTTTAATCGCCTTGGGAATGAGAATGGACATGTGGACCAACAGTACAATGAGATTGTATGGCCAGCATGCTCCCGTGCCAAGTCACTCCTCCTCCACTCTGAGTAATTTCTCTAAACAGGCAACATGAGAGATGTGATTTGTCTCTGTTGATGGGCCAATATCTCCCTTTTTTTGGTTAATTCAATCTGGCTTTTGTGCTAAATAATACCTAAATACTATGTTTTTAAATTACGTTTTATATCATGAACAACATGTGTTCTATGCATAGTGTCTCCGTCGTTATTTGCAGATGTAACAGTCCAGACAGTTCTGTTGTGAACAGTGAACCAAGCTCCTGACAAAAGGAATAGTTCCCTACTGCTCTTATCCCCTTAAAATAGATTTTCCTTTTCTTCCTTTTCATGCTCCCCTTCTTAGTGCACCCTTTCTTTCTCTCACATGCTCAATGCTAAAAATATCCTGGAAGTCATGCTCTTCCTTTTCTTTGTCAGGTTGAGTCTGGCTTCTTCCATGAGAGTGATGCTAAGACTGTGGGAAAGTCGATCAGGGACCGTGTGGCACTGATCAAATGGAGAAGAGAGAGAACAGTGTCTGCTGCACTTGCAGAGGATCATGGTGAAGGGGGACACCGGGTCCAGATGACACCATCTCAGGGCATCTCTGCTGGTGTGGTGCGTGCAGGACAGCCTTTGCTGGAACCAGAAGAGCCAGAGGCAGACCAGCACAACAGGCTGCGTAACCTACCAGCAAGTGCCACTTCAGTGACATGTAAGAGAATCTGTTCTTCACCAGAAACAAATGAGCTTAATCTTTGACAGATTTATGAGTGCATAATTTGTGTGTCTCTGCAGCAGACGGCACACTTGACAGTGGCATGGGGTCCACTGTGTACTCAGACTCCCACAGCAGCCAGCAGAGTGTCCTCTACCAGTCCCTGTTGGAGCCTATTACTATGGCAACACAGCAGGTCCGTATCAGTAGCAAACACACCCGAGCGGACCATGTACATTCAGACATACTAAAATACACACTAAATAACATATTTAACATTAACATGTTTTTAACATTGTAGTCTTCATTAACATTACATTACATGCATTTTTCATACATTCTTATGTCATTGCAAGCAAGCTTGTTTGTTCTCATCATATTTGTATTTATCTTTGGGTTATGATCTCTTAATTTTGAGTAACTTGTGCTTTGCTTTTGGGTTGCTCCTTGATCAGTGCCAGAGCAGTAGCCCTTCTCTGACAGATCGACCTCACTCCTGTGAAAAGGGTGAAGTATGGGGAGCAACACTGAGCCCAGATCTCATGACTCGATTGGGAGCTGCAGACCGGAGAGGAAGTGCCCCTGTTATTGACACTCACAGGGCAAACCACATTGCTCAACGCCATGCCCTCCTTCAGTCTCAGAGATCAGTCAGTCCCAACCCCACAGTGCCAGAGAATCAGACGGAACTCAGCCCCTCTGAGCTTTACTCAGAGGCTAAGCATGGGGCTCCCCTGCACAGTGCTTTGCCAATGCTGCTGGTCACCCCTGCATCTTCACCTTCTGAGTACCGCCGCTTTAGTGACACCGGCATCACACAGTCATCAGAGGCCACCAGTGAAAACTTAACACTGCCTGCGCCAAGTGGACGCAGACACTCTGACCTTAGTAGTCTTCTGAGTCTGACCTCTCATCATAACCACCATTTAATGCATAGAAGCCACGTGTGCCAGGCTTGCCTTTCTACGCTTCTTCTAAGGTCACGGGAAGCAAGCCTCTGCTGTCCTCCTGTTGTCATGCCAACACACCACTGTCCATGTGACTTGAGACACCACCCATGCTCTGGTGGAACAATGACTACCCCTGGTTATGGACGGCTGAAAGGTTCAAGTGATTGTTCCGATTTCTCACTGTTTCAGCAGTCCTTGTTCAATATAATCAGCCGCAAAGCAGCCCCTTGTCACACCACACCCACCCAAGCCTCCCTGCTGCACTCCTCAGCTAACCGCAGGCCTACCTGCAGTGATGAAGACAGCAGTGTGAAGAGTCATCTCCTGAGTGTCAGTTTGGTTGGGGACCAGGAACCCTTCCAGGACTATGTGGATAGACTATGTACTGAAGAACAGCAAGTTACCAGGGCTGTGGGAGTGGTAGGTCACAATAGCAAACTAGTCGCTATAGTTTCCCATATGGGGCCAACAGGTGCTTAACTGATTTCTCCCAGCCTGCAGGAGATGCAGCATTATTCTGCATGGAGGTGGTCTGATCTCCTGTCTACTGTCTTGCTGCCTGCGTAGGCCTACACAGCTGACCGCCCTTGTACAAATCATAAGCTTGCGCCTGTCGGAGGACAAACCAGCATTCTTTAATGGGCCATGTTTCCCTGCTGATTAACCTTAATCAATGCCTTCCAGAACTGACCTAGATTTTTAACATTTTCCCTTTCTGCTTTACTGGCCCGATGCTACAGCTGTCTTGCGCCATAGCTCGTCTGGGATAGATGGCCTCTGGTTAAATGGAAAAGCGGTGGCCTGTCTGATCTTTCTCCTCTTGGTCTCTCCTACCATTTCTCCCTTTTGTCCTTATTTTAGCGCACACCTGTCACCACTTGCTCATTGTTGAAACAGATGTTTAATTTACTTATTTGTATTCCTCATCCTCTCATTATACTTGCATCCAATATGACTTAATGTAATTGGCACTCTTATCAGCCTTTTGTGGATTCTATCCCTGACCAGTAAAATTCACTCAAAACATAGTCTAATTTGAATTTCTCTCCTTGTCCTTAGGCCAGTTCGGCAGGACACCAGAATCAGCCATCTGTCCAGGGCCTGCCTTCTTCCAGCACAGCAGTCCACACACCCCTGCAGTACCTCCAGCCTGGACACAGCTACCCTGCTACTCCATATGCTGGCCAACACAATGCTGGAACACCAGCTCCAGCCACTCTATGTTCAGTAAACATCCAGCATACAGTCAGTGCTGCTAGCTTCACACATCCAAGTGTGCAACAGACCCAAGCTGCATCAGGATATCCTACTCCAGTTCACCAACACATTGCAGCAGCAGCAACCACCCTGCCAGCACAGCAGTCAGCACAAAACTACCCTCTTGCATCTGTAGCCCCAACTATGGCAGCCACAACCCAGTGTCATCCTGCACAAGCTCCCAGCGCGCTGCAACAGGTCCAAGGCGCAGTCAGACCTCCAAGTCAGCAGCCTGGTCAGAGCTCCTCTACACCAGCACTTTACAGCCAACAGATACCTGTTCAGCAAGAGCACCAACAGCCCTTACTGCAAAACACTCAGTCCAATATACAACTAATACAACATGCTGGGCAGGCTTATATTCAGCCTCAACTCCAACATAGCCAAGACATTCAGCATGCCATACAACAACAAATGGCACAACAGCCTACCCACCAGTCTCCTGGTCAGCAGCAAGTACATACCCCAACACTACAGAAGCACAGTCAAAAAACCATGCAGACAGCAGTTCCACAACAGAGCCAGGATGTATACCAGTCTA
Organism: Micropterus dolomieu; assembly: GCF_021292245.1. NCBI lineage: Eukaryota > Metazoa > Chordata > Actinopteri > Centrarchiformes > Centrarchidae > Micropterus > Micropterus dolomieu. The sequence continues at coordinate 12,653,460 of NC_060157.1, forward strand.
CAGTCCAACCGGTTCAGACCCCAGCTCCTCAACCTCATCCCACACCAACCCCACTTGAGCAAGTTGCAGCCACACACCAGAGTTACCCTGCTGCAGGTCTACCTGATGCTGAAAGCTATGCACGTTCTGCCCTCAATGCACTACAGCAACAGACTGCTTCAGCTCAGAGCCATTACCTGCCTGCACAGTCTACTTCTGCTATTCCACAGAGCTATGGAGGTAACCAGATAGTGACTCCTCAGAGCCTTCAAGCCTCTACCCAGCATAGTCAGGCTACACATCTTACCCAACAGGTGAGAGTACAATGTTGATAATTATACAGTACGTTGTAGCCAGGTGGCATACACAGTGCCCCAGGTTTGATTTTTATGTTTGTTTTTTCCTCCTCCTGACCTTGCCCTATTTTCATTTTTCATCAGTTTCAACCCTATCTTTGCGTCGCTGCTTTCCCGAATCAGGTAGAACGCCTTTGTCTCAACACTCTGTCACTGTGGATCTCAATGTGGGAGGGACAGAAAATAATGCATTTAAACATTTTATTTATGGCAGACAGTGCTGTTTTGGAACTACTCATTTTATTATGTCCGGTTTTGATTTAGCGCAGCTGAATTGGAAGCAGCTGTGTTGGTGGTGGACAGAAGGTGAATGAAAAAAGGAACAGCCCAGTAAACAGGAGTTTCCCCGGACAACCGCCAATAAGGGAGATAATGGAGACAGTAATGAAAACAATAACAGTGGTTTTAGCCACTGCATCCGCCAGCCCTCCCAGCCTAACTCTGAGTCTGTGGTAGACAGTGTTCCAGTATGCGCAGCAGCTTCAGACTTATTCTAGGCTTAGGGACAGGATGGAAAATTATGAGCTAGTGTGATCTGGGTCAATGACAGGAAATGCAGATTTCCAAACTGAAAGATGAAACTGGAATCCCTGCCATTATTGAACTTCCTCCCTTTTTTTCTCTCTCTCCTTCTTGTTCTTCGGTAGAATATTCCTGCCGGTCAGAGCATTTCACAGCTTGGACAAGATGGACAGGGCCATGGGCAGAATCTCAGCCAGTCAGCTTCTGGTGTGCCAGTCCAGGCACTTCCTCCTCAACAGTCAATGGCTCCGGCTGCTGTCCAGCAACAACTCCAACCTCGGCAGATGTCATACTCTCTACCACCAACACATCCATCCCAGGTATTGTCAGTAATTGGATGTCTTCTAGCTTGGATTATACAGACCAATAAAAGTAAAGAAGCCAGTTATCATGATGCATCCTCCTCTTATATTTGGATGTTGTTGTCTAGATTATTTGATTTTCCCCTGTTCTTTTCTTTCCTTTTTCCCTTCCATTTTCTTCACAGTATCCCACAGTCCAGGTGATGACAGCTGTGACTGACTGTGAATCCTCATACCCTCACTCCTGCACTGCCCCTCACCCTTCAACCTCTTCTTCTCTTAATCCCATCTTCCTTTCTCCTGGACAGACTCTCCCTGTGACCCCCTCTGTGTCCCCCCTTTCTCCTCTGCACATTGAAAACGCGTTACTTTCCCCCATTCCAGTGTCTCTCCTACCGTCCCCCTCACCCGTACTGGGTAAGGTGGGACCCACATCCCCACAGCACCAGCCCACTGCTGCTCTGCAGCAAAGTGTTAGATCTGAAGCTTCTCATTTACAGCCTGCATTTATATCAGGACTAACCAGCACCCACCCCATACACACACACACTGCCCTGTCCCAGAACACACACCCTCCCACAAATGGCAGCACTCAGCCTCTCAGACAGGTAATTATGATGGTTGCAATGGAGAGCAGATGTTTACCAAGAAGGTGTGAACTGAAACTTTTGATTATGATAATCTCTGTTAGATAGTTTTTGCATCCCAAAGAAAGCCTTCTTTTCACTGCACTGTTGTTCTGGGGCTAAAGGATAATGAACATATATGAATTGAAGTCATATTAATTAAATAATGTGGATGAAAATGTTTTTGTTATGCATTCTGTGCTTCATAGATTAAAAATCCTGTGAAATACCCCTATCCTGAGAGATTCTTATCAAGAAAAGGCATAAAAGCCACATGTTTAAATATCTCAAAATGTCTACTAAGGATTTAAAGTCTTCCAAGATAACGTAATTCAGTGTAGTAGTAGTACTAATACTACAAATTATAATGTGTTTTCTTGTTTATCTTTTATAGCAGGCCCAGGTCAGCCGTCCTGAGCTTGTCTCCTCTGCTCAGCTCACCCAACCTGTAGTATTCTCCTCACCTGTGCAGAATGGTTTAGACTTGGGCACAGACCCCACTGCTGCCCAGCTGGACAACAGGAATCCATGCCAGCTGCAGATCCAGTCCCAGAGTCAGCTTCAGAGCCAGATTCCTGTGCTGCAGCCCTTTGACTCTCAGAGAGCATCATCTGGGTCTACCAGTTCTAGTCTGACTCAGCAGAAACAGCTCAGTACTCTCACAGGAGCTGCAGGTCAGGGTCTAACAGACACCAACACGGAGGTATGAAGACATGACTCACTCCCACACTTTTTAGTTGTTGTTGTTGTTTTTTTGAAAGAGGACAGTGTACATTAATCAACATTAAAACAATGTAAATGTACCCAAGTTAGCTAAAAAGTGCTAATTTTCATCGGTAGTCCCCCACTGTCACTGCTTATTTCTTCCTCTGCCCACCTTAATTTGCAAAGATACCAGCACACTCTCAAGTCATTATCTGACACATGTTACACTCTTTTTATCCATTCTCTCTGGTTATTTGTTTCTGTATTTTTTTTCTGTCTGTAGGATCAAGCCACAGAGAAACACACTGGAGGACAGAGCTGTGACAGGTACTTGCTAGCCTGTTTCCCTTTATACATGTTTGCAGGTGACAAGTCAGTGATTTGTAAATCTAAGAAATGCATCTTGGATGAGTCATCTCAGCCAGCTCTTAGGTGCCGTCAAATGGACATTAATCCCCAGAGCAACATTCTGCCTGAGAAACGGTGACATGAATGTAAACACAACGCATTTGGTCTTTAACAGTTTTCCATCCTCTCTTACTTACTAACTGACTTAAAGAGTTAGAAGCACTGTTTACACTGTTAAAGTAACCACACAAATGTACTGAAAAGTGCCATGTTGCTAAAGCTAAAAACTAACAAGTTATCACTCTGTTAGTTGTGTTGTTTTGGACCTTGCTGACATCTGGCTATGCTAACTTTCTCTGCCAGAGTGTTGACCAATAGACTGTTCTCCAGCCAGACACAAACATATGTGTAAAACCAGAGCGCACTCTGAACACTATGATGGCATCTGTTTGTCTTTTGTATCATTGTGACCAGCAGCAGCTAAGACTTCTTTTTAATTTCAGATGGTTCAGTTGTTTCTTGGTAATGGATAGCAGGTAGCTAATCCCCCACAAATCTATATTCCCTTTAAGGTCATGTAGAGTTTAGCGTCACCCATGGCTGATATATCGGAGCTTGCCAAATTCTGCAGGCATTCCAGAGCAGCGATAAACTTTTCCCTAACCTTTTCACTAAGCTCCATATCAAGCAGGAGAGGTAAAGATCATTGGCTTCTTTCCATTGCCAGTCCAAGATTACTTTCTATTGAACCCAGAAGATTGTCAGGTTAGAGATTGTTGCCTTTTTTTATTTATCATGTCTTGTTTACGATTTCTCACTTTGTCAAACTGTCATCTTTTTAAGGCATAACAGTTTTGGACATGTTTGTCGTTTGTTAGTTTCTGTTAGGCACTGAGTAAAACTGCAGGCCAATTTTAATCTTGAAACCACAGAAGCCCACCTAAATGCAGAGCTGTGTGTTCAGTAAAAACTTACACCCACCTGCTTTTTTCCTCACCAAAACCAGTGTCAATTCTGATGCCACGTCAGGGAAAGAGATGAGTGATGGTTACGAGGGGACACATGGAGGTAAAGGCGAAGGAAAAGTCCGCAAACATCGCAGGTCCACACGCACTCGTTCTCGGCAAGAGAAGATCAACAGGCCAAAGCTTAGTATGCTCAATGTGGGTAACCAAAATATATTTCAACAACAAGCATACTTCTTTAAGCTCATGTTAAAAACTAATGTAGAAAACTAAAGTAGACAAATGTATTAAGTGTGTCTGCTCTTGTTGCAGGTGTGTAACACTGGTGATAAGATGGTAGAGTGTCAGTTGGAAACTCATAACCATAAAATGGTCACTTTCAAGTTTGACCTGGATGGAGATGCACCGGAAGAGATTGCTACATACATGGTATGTAGGCAATAAAGTCACTGCTACTTCAGTTGATGCAAAGGTTTTTGTAGCATGCTGTAAGCTGTGCATTGCCTGAGATCTTTTCTCATGGCTCAGAAGTCTGAAACTCCCTGTGTTGCTGTTCTTAGCTGCAATGCAGCAAAAAATCTGTGTCTGTCTCGCTCTTGCTCTTTCTCTCTCCTCCAATCAACCAATTCATATTGGGCTTATATTTATAGATAGATGAATATTTATGGCATAACTGCTCCATCAACTTATCGTGTATAAAATAGGTGGTCTAAGACAAATACCTACATAAAGCTTTGGCCTTTTTATCATGTGAAATGCTTAGAAAAAGAAGTAGTAAATAAAAACTTAAACAAATGATGCAAAAGAAGTCCTTGGCTTTCCTTAGGCCTTAAATTGAATAGACAGCATTTGCTTTATCTTGATGGCAAACTACATTTAGAGAATATACATGGAATTGCAGTCATTTTGTTTACTCTTAACAATGTTTTTATCCTCCTTGTTATTGTAATCATTGCTTGTTAATCTTGTATTTTAATCATTGCTTGTTAAGCTAAAACCATTAATTTTCTGATACCTTTTTCTCTTTTGTGCCACTCAGGTGGAGAATGATTTCATTCTGCCTTTAGAAAAGGAAGTGTTCATCGAGCAACTGAAGGACATTGTGGACAAGGCTGAGGACATGCTGAGTGAGGACACAGAGGGTGAGAGAAACTCTGACCAGGGAGGCAGTCCCAAACAGAGTGAAGGAGCTGGCATACTGGGAACCGAGGTGAGAAAAGAACTGTTGATAGTTAATAGTTGAGATGGCGCAATCTGTCTCTGTGCGCTTGTGCCTCAGATACATAATCCTGATAGCATTCTCGAGATGACTTTGCATGTAACGCTGGCAGCAAGAGCTGCCAAAAATACCACTCTTGCTGATGTGACATTTTGATCTAACTGAATCTTTGAGGTTCAGCTCTTTGACTGGTTGGGGAAGCCTTTTAAATTGATGTATCAAATCTGTGTCTAATCCTGTCTTTTCTTTAGGGATGGAAAGCTTCCACACCCAGCACCCCACAGCTGGTGTACCAGCAAAATGGTACTTACAACCACCTGGAACTTCACTTAAGCAATATCCACTCACTTTTTATTTCTATTTAAACTCTATTTATATATATTTTCACATATTTTGGTGTCTAAATGAATATTAAGTACAGAAGGTTTTGGAATTTGTGCAGTAGATGGTTCCAGCCGCGAACCACTTGCAGTGGCTGCAACGTATCACTTCGGGGTGTAATAGCAATTTTCCTATAGTAAGTCTTCTGTAATAAAGAATTCAAACTGGATGTCTTTAAGGGTTTTATTATTTGCAAAGAGTCAGACAAAATTAGAGAATGCAACCAGCCTGCAGAGACAAAGAGCCAGTGAAGAAACAGGTGAATTTATACTCTAAGGGTATTACGCAGCTGTCTTATGGAGAAAGGGAGTCAAAACCAACTGTTCTGAGATGAAGACCTACCAGGGACAATCGGATAAGAAACGCTCTAACAATCTGCTTTCCCATGGGAACAGTCTTCACCTATTAAAGCATCAAACACCACACAGTGAAATATAGACCTATAATAGTACAGCAAACAGTAAACCCAGAGTGAGTCATGAGTTGGCGAGAGGAGACTGTTTTGTTGGAGTAATGTTAGGAAATAAAGTCTTGCTAGCAGTTCCTCTATGTACACAACAAACTTCTCTCCCTCGTTTCCACGTTGCATTTCTTGCAACAATGCAGCCGGTTTGCGGCCGGCTGAAACCATCTACAGCGTGGATTCCAAACCATCTTGTTTGTACTAGTCATTATGAACAACAAAATATGTTAAAATAGGGCCCAGGTTTAAAGAATACCAAAATAAGGATTACTTGCTTTTAAATCTGTATTCTCCCATTCCTCTTTTTAAAGCAGCCAGCCAGTACTTTTAGCTTTTCCATTGAATTGATTTTATAGTAGAAGTGGATTTATGAGTTTTTGCTTTCCCTTTGTCCTTGACAGTCCTACACACTGGCAAGCGTTGGTTTATCATCTGCCCTGTAGCTGAGACACCAATGTTAGACAAAGAGAAGACTACATCTCACACCTCGACAGCACAGGGTATGCTTCACACTCAGAAATGCACTTCATTCACGCTTCCTTCATGTCTTCATGTTTATTACTTACTAAACGAAATTCTTTTAATGTGAGGTTTTGCTTGCTCTGCCGGGAGTGCCTAGAATAGTCTAAACGGTTTGTGTCTTACTTATTTCTGTTGATAGTGTAAACGCATGTGTGTGTTCATCAGTTGGGGTCAGTTATATAAGACTGCTTCTGCAGTAGTTCTAGGCAGAAATGAAAGGTAGCCTTTATACTCCAGCTGACAGAGCCTGATGGGGGAAGACGACCAGTGACGTAACACTCCCGGACCCACAGGACCCAGCTCCTATTCTTCATGGTCTTGGTGTTTAACTCGAAATCTGTTCTCCTCCTAATTTCCCCTTTTTTATTTCCCTAGAACCTGAAAAATCTGCCTCATCATCAGTCAGGTCCGACAGCAATACAACTGCAGTGACTACCCCAGTCGCATCTTTATCCTCCCACAGTCCATCCTCCTCCTCTCTGCCCCCTGCAGCTCAGACCTCAGTGCAACAACAAGACCAAAATATTGACAAAGCCCGAATCCAGCAGCCCCAGCCGTGTCTAACTAAACATGCCCTTGCTGCTGCTTGTGTCAGCCATCGCAACTCTCTTCCTGTGGAAGAGCCTTGCATCTCTGCTGTCTCTATGGTAACGGACATGCCATGCTGCCCTATTGTGCCACCTGTCTCTCTGGATGTGAATGCTATTGATAAAGGAGCTGGTGGTGGTTTGGCCTCCTCTCAAACTAATCCACAGAATCAGAAGCTCAGTCCAACTGGAGAACAACCCCCTCAGCTTGCCTCCCATCAGTCGGTGGTCCTGCAGCAACCCTATGCCACACCCATTCAGCCTGGTACAGTCACCTCCCAGCCCCAGAGTCCGGCACATCAGCCCTCTCAGAACTCCCAGCCTTCAAGCCACCAGCAGCCAGTGAGTGGTGGGCCAGGAGAGTCGGACAGCGAGGGGCCACGCAGGGTGGAGTTTGTTGACCGCACCATCAAGACTTTGGATGAGAAGCTGCGAAACCTGTTGTACCAGGAGCATTCTCCCTGCCAGCCCTCCAGCACTGCGTCTGACGCCCAGGCCTCCAGTACAGAGGGAGTCATCTCACCTCCAGTCTCAGACGTCCAGAGCACTGAGGGAGCACTTTCAAAGAAGAAAGTGGAGCTACTGGTAAAATAAATGATAAAATAAGTCTCTGTGTGTGCATGAGAGAGAGATCTGCGCATTTAGACATTGGAGAGGAGCTAAGTTAATGACGGCATCATTGAATCGTTTCCCTTCACTGTGTTATTGATTTGACTATTGGCAAGACTAATACTGTGTTTAGAAAGAGAGGAGGGTAATAAAATTACTGCTGACGGCACGATACTTCATCATGATCTCTTCCTGTGGAAGCTTCAGGTTGTGTGTTTCTTTGTGTGCATGCATGCTACCAAAAGCAAATCGGGGTCTGACTCATTCAGACAAAACTGAGGTCAGGAGAGGATAATGACTGGCCCTTACCACACTGATTTAGCATATCTAGTGTTCCTCCCACTCACTCACCCTTCTCTTTTTCTCTGTTAGCCTCAGATTCCTGAGCGCACAGATAGTGTGGGTGCATTAAGTGACTCTGCAGTGGCAGGTAGGTAACATCATTTATGTAATTCCCATATCACATTATTACAAATGATGGTTTGAGAATCATTTGTTGTCTTCTTCCTGGTCTTTTAGCCACAAGCAGGGTTTTGAACAGAAGAGATGTGACCACCAGCTCCAGTTCATACAGCAGCTCCAAAGGCCGTTTTCAAGTAATAACCCACTTTCAAAATTCTGAGCAAATCTGCTCAATATAAGTGTCAAATGACCAAATTGAATTTTACAAAAGGCCACGACTCCATTGTTTGTCCTGGGTTGATGATATTTATGTGCCCTAATTTTGTTAAAAACATGGGCTTCTCTTCTTTCCAGGTCATTCCAACTCCACCAGATGTAATCTTTCGATTAGAGAAAAGCAAGACGAGCTGCAGCACCTGCAGTTCTCCAGCTCCCTCTAGTGGTTCTGGAGGGTCACACAGTCAGACCCAGGGCCCAGGCAGGAAAGAGAAGGGTGGAGTGGCTGTGGACAGGTCCTCTGTGACCACTGCGGCTGATAATGACAATGCAGGAACATCCAAACCCCACAGCAGTAACCGTTACTCTGCCCCACCGGACTTCTACCAGGCCACCCCCACTTCCAGCCCGGATCTCACCCCCCACCACATCCCCCGGGCCCAGACCATCGACACTCCAACCCATCACCACTACCCCCACTCCTTTCACCTCTACTCTGACTCGGGAGATGAGGACAGCAGTAGTGTGGCCCTTCCCCCAGCCCACCCAGCTCCCCCAGCTCATGCCCTGTCTGAGCACAGTGGAAGCGACCTCATGAAGAGGGCAGTGGCCTTCCTGCGGCGCTCCGGTCGGAGCAAAAGTGAGCAGAGCTCTGATTCACCAAGCAGACAGCCCGTGGCAATGAATGGTCACGCTCCCTCAGCTTCTGCAGGACATGCCCAGTCATCCTACATCAGCAGTGACAATGACTCCGAGTTTGAGGATGCAGATATGAGGAAAGAACTACAGAAACTGAGAGAAAAGTAAACTAACGTGTACACACACACACGCACTCACCCACAGCTGCAAAAATGTGTTGCATAGTCTGTCAGCAGTGTGTTCCTGAAACATTATTCAATTTTGAATCTAAACTCTGCATGTTACTTAACAGTACTTTGGTTTTACTGGCTTTTATTTAAGAGAGAAGATGTGATTGTTTTCTACAGTAGTAAGAGCTTACTTTTCAGTCTGACTGCTCTAAATTCATTATTTGCAAAACAAATGTAATTCATAGAAGATGCCTCACATTCATCCAGTTTTCAAACGTTTTCAGCAACAGTAGTAGCCAGAACTATTGCTGCAACCAAGCATTTATTTTAGCACTATTAGGTTAAATGTTAAGGTTATTAGGAGTTCTGGTGGATATAGCGTTAATTGAAATTTAACAATTAGTGTCCTGCTCATCCTCTCCCAATATTATTGATCATTAAGAAGATGGCACATTACCAAGTTCTTAAAGATAAGTGTGCTTAATCTTTTCATTAAAAAACACTGCTGCATGTCACCCCCCCCTCTCTCCCTCGTTTCCTCTCTCTCTATCCTATCCACCATAAAGGCAAAAATACTCACAAAATATCTCAAACAAAACAAAAAAAAAAACTGAATTGGTGAGATAATGTTACATGAACTTCCAAGCATTCACTTTTCACAAATTCCAGGACAGAACAAATCTGCAATTATGTATATTTCAGTAAACATTTTGTAACATTATGTCTCCGCAAGGCTGCAAGTAGCTGTGTTTTTCTGTGCTAGTAGCAGAGAAATCCAAAAGTAATGTCGTGAAAAAAAAATTATCAGTTGCCACTGAGGTGAGGTTTGTAAGTTGTGATGACACAACCTGTTTCTGTATGTATGGAGAGGTATTTGAATGACTCATTAATCCGGCACACAGGTTAGAAGATGTCCTTTGACGCAGAGGCTTTATTGGACTATATAGGGAGTAAAATATTCAGGGAATGCTTGGAAAAAAGACAATGAAATGGACTAGCGGTCTGTCAGAAATATTTTAAGTTAATTTCTCTCTGTTCTCTCCCTGTACCTTCTCACTAGACACATGAAGGAGATCTCTGAGCTGCAGGCGTTCCAGAGGAATGAGATTGAGCGACTGTACAAGGAGCTGGGAAAAACATTGCCCCCCAATGTCGGACTACTTCACGCTGCACCCCCAAGTGGTCGAAGGCGCAGGGCCAGCAAACATAAGCTGAAGGCTGGAAAACTACTCAATCCGATGGTGCAGCAGCTCAAAAACAATCTTAACACTTCCATAGAGAGGAAAGGTGTGTGGGTTGGGATGGTGGGGTGATAAGTGGTTTATGTGATGATTTGTGTGCATGGGAGAGCAGCTTCAGTCTGAAATACAAGTGAAAAACACAGGAATGGCGTCGTGTACAGAAAATAGGAGTGTGTGATTCACCAAGTGATTCACTCTGACTCACCCTTTTTTCATTTTCCCCCCTTTTTTTGCACCAAGGTGAAAGTGCTGCCAGTTCATCTGGCTCCCCTGCTAAAAGTTCAGTTCTGTCAGATGGCTCTGCCCACTCCAGTGGCAGCTCCAGCTCTAGCAATCAGCCCAGCACCGCCCCAGAGCAGGTCCACACCCAGCAACCCTGTTCCTTGAAAGGCTCTTTCTCCTCAGACAACATCTACGCTGGACTACATGGTGATGGAACGGCCAACCAAGCTGGCACTGGTCAAGGTACACATTATAGGTTCATGTGCGTGTGTGTGTGTGTGTGTGTGTGTGTGTGTGTGTGTGTGTGAATGGGACATGCTATCTACAACAGCCACTAGGGCTAAGGTAAATGTGTTGATGTTGTCCATTCTGTCCATGGACAACATTTTGCAAGTAGACAGATCAAGAGTCTCATCCTGAAGGATTATAGACACAAACAGGACCACCTCATTTTAACTGAACTGTTAATTTCATACTGTATGTAGGACCACTTAAAATACTATGTATTTAAAATTAAAGCCATATGTTAAACATACACATTTTTATATTTACTTATCAGATGGCTAGCATCTGTTACTAATGCATATCTGCGTTGGGCCCGGGTATATACCATCTGCGTTGCAAGTAATACGGATCACCAATGTGAAATAATTGTGTAAAGGCTGAGGTTGGCACTCTTTCCAATAATTTAAGCATTTTTAAACAAGTTCACATTAAATAAAAGTCATACTTTGTTTATGTAGCATTAAGGGAAATAAAACATCCAAGAACTTCTGTACACAGATACTAAAGATAAAAAATAAAATAATGGAAAACATGGAAAGTGATCCATAGTTTCACGCACAGTATAGAGGATATGGATTTGATAATAAATAATACTTATTAATAAATACTACTCAGTGTTTTCTCAGTAGCCATTATATAACCAAATGATTAACCAAGCCAGGTATTGGTCTACTGCAAGTTAGACAGTTGCACAAAAATGGAGACTGACGCATTTAAAGGCTAAAAGGTTGGACACTGTACTATAGTCTACTTTGTAGTCTATCTTTGTGAAACCTAACTGGATGATTTCTCAATTTATTGATTTACTCATTATTTGATGAATTTTTTAATATAATTTCACTTTTGTTTTTTAACTACATTTTATTCTGAGATGTGTATTTTCTGGTTTTATGCCATGACATAAAACCTCTTCTAGGAACAGGTGTTGCAAATAACCCAAGCTATAAACACTTTATTGGTAAAAACAAACAAATAATATGAGCGTCAAAACCCAAGGACACAGCCACAATACCCTTACTCTATAGTTGTTGTCCCCCCCTAATAAGAGAGTCTTTTACCAGTTGTAATAATTGGCTGAAAATTCCCATTAATTACCAGACAATGTAGTGGGATCCTACATATCGTGCACTCCTTCTTAATATCCTTTTGCTGGTGCTTTTGATGGTGGGGGTTTCTCATCCCAGTCTCCGTGCACTATTACAAAGTATTTCTCTTGTTTCTTCTCTTCTTCCCTCTTATATTCATTTTTACAGGCTGGACGGTTTACCACCAAACGTCAGAGAGAGTCACCTATAAATCTAGTAGCAAACCACGCACTAGATTCCTCAGTGGACCTGTGTCTCTGTCCATCTGTTTGTATTTGTTCTTTTCTATTTCCTCCTCACTCATTTCCATCTTCTCTTTATTTAACCTGCCTATTTATTCTATCAACCAATTTTCTGTTTTTAAATATGTGATATAGTGGATCTTCTATTTCATCCTCCTCACAGGCCTCCTCACCTGACATACATCACCATTTTCTTTTCCCACCCTCCCTTAACAACCTCAAAGCTTGTATTCTGTATGGTATTTTTTTTTTTATGTTTTATTTATTTTTCCTGACCGCCAGAGGATATCCATCACATGCACACATGATGTTGGTATTCAAATCTCATATCTACAAAGTCAACTGAATCTAGCTTTCATAGTCACACACCACCAGAATCAGAGACTTAAGCAGCCAGGATGCGTTTCCTTTTCACCTTCAAGCGATCAGTAAAGTAGGTCATATTTATGTGTAGCTTGTGTTTTGGCTTATGACTTTGCTGGAATTCCCTTCACCAGTTACTGCTGTTGAACATTGCAACTGGTGTGAATGTGTTTGTGTACAGTTATCCGTATATTATTTGTATATGCGCCATTATTTCAGTTTGATTGAAGGCACTACGTTTAGAATTTGATTTTTTTTGTGATGTTGGTGCCGCCCAGTGGTGGTATCAAGAAAGACACTGGCAGACAGCAGTCTACGCATTTTTAACAGAATTCAATACCAATTCAAATGGAGTGGCACACACTTGAAAATACATTTTTTAAAATGTATACTGACAGCTTGCAGGACGACTTCAGGTATTTAGATTGAGGTGGATTTCAGTGGTCTGATTTGTTTTGTATGTTACACTGAAATAAGAGGCTATGCCTTATCAAAGCAGTTGGTTTCTAAATTGATTGTTGAAAATATTGTTGATGAATACAGGTTCAGAAAGTTTCCACCTCCTGGTCTGCATCACTGGGTAGTCTTTAGTTATTTGTGCACCAACTGTATGGTTTTTCGCAAATGTGTGCACTTGCATGGTATAAATATCGGCACGTATTGCTGTAGCAACAGTCATCTTACAGACACCCCCACAGTGTTCTGTGAATAATACATCTTGATAAAGATTTTGCTATTAGTCCTCCAGGTGGGAAGCAGTGTCTGTGGTGGTCAAAGAATGAAGCAGAACAAAAAGGGTGACTATGGTTCTATGAATTCAGAATATCCCCAGAGTGTCTGGCCACCATTCCATTTGTTGGCATGATGAAAAGGAAACATATCCAGGGTGTGCAAGCCTCTTATAAATCATTGTGTGTGGCCTCCAGTACCCAGGCTGCAAGTAACTTTGATGTCATAGGTATTTATCTGTACACAGTCTTTCCTCTGGCAATCAACCACAGTTACATTCATAACTGTTCATTTGTGGGTATTAACCCCCCCCTTCATACAAATGCTTTGTGCAGTGCTTTTGGCTTTAAAAAATAGACCCCACAAGCACACTGGTGCTAGTTCTCTCCAAACATGGGCCTGAGGTCAGATCTAAAACAAGACTGTGTGTGTGTGTTTGTACATCTGTGAGAGAATGCCAAAGCCTTTATACCCTATATATTTGTTGTGTTTCCATCCACTGTTAATTTTGATTGTAGAACATCCCAAGTCAAGGCACTTTGCCCAAGTCAGCAATCCTCTGTATACTAACACAGAGGACCCCCCCGCACCCCATCCAGCCCTTCCCTGATAGGCATGGCTCTTTTACTGTGGTAGAGGAGAGCTCTCTCTGTCCCTCATGTTTGGACGGAGACGACGTGCATGGTGCAGGCGCCAAGCAGGGCACTGATGGGAGACTTGCTCCGCCATTCGAAGGGCTGTATCATCAATATTACTACTTTTTTTTTTTTCTCTCTCTCCTTCCACCTCTCCTGAGTTACCTGCATGTTTCCGACAAGTGCTAACTCTGATTTCCAGCTAGTATCTGTGTGCTCTTTTAAGTTTGATTTATTTTGGTTTCACATTTTTGTTTCACAGGCATTCTCACATCGACAAAGGGATCTCTTTTTAATCCAGGCTCCAGTCTTCCGTTCTTAGAAATCACTATAATCTTGTTATGGTCTCTCCTTTCCTATCTTATTGACCAATTAGTCATACTAAATGTTACAAACAAATGAATAAAGATCATTCTTTATTTGTAAATGCATTTAAGATGATAGTTCTGTCCCCACACAACATTGTTAAAAAAAAAGAAAACCTTTTGATTTGTTTTCAAAAAGTTAATTTACAAGGCAGCATAAAATATGATGGTCTTCATCCTGACAAGGTTGCTAGAAATGCAGGAACGAATTCACATGCAACATCACAAACTGAGACTAGGTGTGATCTCTTAAGCTTGTCAGGGACACTTCTACAATGACTGCCCATTTTAAAGAGAACACCTAGGGTCTTTCTTCCAATCGCCCTCACTGATTTTTAAACCCCTTGTCCTCCTCTTCCTCTATCTCTCTCCCAAAATTGTTTTGATAGCTCAATGTGCTTTTGAAGCAGCTTGTCCACATACTTGTGGTGTGCAGTGTGTCCTGGCCTAACTGTTTCTGTCTTGTGCTGTTTTACCTTTTTATAGGGTCCACTCTGAAACGACTATGTCTAGGCAAAGAGCGCAGTAGTAGTAACTATCTCATTTACTTTCTTACTCTCTGTCTTTCTTAGTCCTCCTTATGTTTGTGTGTGCACTTTATTTTCTCTTTTTTTTTTCTTTGTTTCGGCACTTTGAAAATGTGGCAGTTATTGTTGAAAATGTTGGTACTCTGCAGATTGTTGCATTAATTTATGTTTGTTGTTATGCATGGCGGTGTTAGTTTCTTGATTGCTGAATTTTGTCATTGCTTGCATATCAAACATTTCATTTGTCTACAACTACTTATCAAGTCTTGTATGTTGCAATCCTTTGGCTGCTATGTTGGCAAAATGTGTCAGTAAATAAGTTGTATCTGGCCTCAACAAAACCATTGGGACTATTCTTCAAGTGATATCATAGGTTCATTGTGTCAGAAGTGCCTGAAATTACGCCATACAGCAGCCAATTGATTTGACGGTCAAATTTTTTTTGAACTGGCCAGATCTTTAAGACCTTTGTGTCTTTTCAGGGTCTTCTCTGAGCACCGCTACAGCGCAGATGGCCTCCAGCCAGCCACAGCCGTCATTCACAGCAGCCACACCCTCGCTGTCTCCTCAGCCAATCCCACGGCTTGCTCAGGTCCAGACCAACAACAGCAACAACAAGAGAGGCACGTTCACCGACGACCTTCACAAACTGGTCGATGACTGGACAAGGGAGACTGTTGCGGCAGCCAATCAGCCGCGCCCCTCCCTGAATCAGATCAAACAGCAGAGACGCCAGCAGGACCTGGAGGGCAGGGCGCCACCCATGGGAGCAGCTACACATGAGGTATTCGAAATGGACGTGCACTCTGCGATCAGATTTTGAGTGGCACTTTAATCTATGACATTTGAGGTACTTATGAGGCGGTCTATGCACTACTTTGTACAACAACTCCCTTCTGTTTCAGATGAAATGCCATGTTGGTCCCAGCAAGTTCAAGCTGCCTCTTACCTGCCCCCTGACTGCTGCTTTAGGCCCTGGTGTGCCAACAACCCTAACTCCTAGTCCCAACTCCTCAACAAAGCTCTCTCCTGGGTTCCTTTTGCCAGCAGGCTCCTATGGTGGGATGGTTCCTGGTCCTCTTTACCCTCAGCCGTGGCCTGGCATGCCTAGTCCCGTAGGCTCCATGGGTCCAGTAGGCCTGCTTGGTGCTGCAAGTATGATGCCCTATGCCACAATGGCAAACCCAGGCATCAAAGCCTACCCTCTGGTAATGCACGACCCTGAGAATGGCCCCTGTCCAAAAACCACAAGGACTACTTAAATTGTTAACAAAAATGTGTAAGTGTGTATAGGCAGGACAGTCCAACTCCGCTCTGTTTCACCAGAGCAACACATGTACATAATCTGATCTTGTAAATAACATGACGCAAGTGTTGGTATTCTTTATACAACACATATATCTGTAGTCAGTTGAGTGAGTGAGTGAGAGTGTGTGTGTGTGTGTGTGTGTGTGTGTGTGTGTGTGTATGTATACTATACAGTACATGTTAAGTATGTATGCCTGAATACCTAATGCTTTTTGGCTTCGGTCTTGACTAAACTCAGCCATACGAGACATTTTGTCTGCGGTCACGAAAACATATTTCACTTTATTCTTTTATCACTTCAGCTGTCACAAGGATTTAGCCTTTCTGTGTTACGTAGATGTTAAACACTACATTTGAATCCTAATACCAGTGGTTTGAGATACAATAACGGGACAGTATTTATGACAAAGAAGGAATGTAGTGCCTTGAACATTGATTTATGTTTAGTTTTTTCTTCTGTGAAGCAAAGCATCTCTACATCAAAGCATTTCTGCATCTAAGTTATTTTATTTGATGGTAGCTTAAGTGCAGTCTCCTTTTTTATTTTTTTAATGCATTGCGGACACTTTTTTTGGTTTACATATGAATGCCCTTGTAGTACTGCACTATAAACACAGTATATGCTCTTATTTAAATAATAAAATTATGTTTTAACCCTTGTTTACTTTCCACCCCTGTGACAGATGGAATGCCATAGTGGTGAGATGTACCGTTGCCTTGCAGAAACAAATGGTTAATGTAAGACTGATGAGAGAAGGGAAAATAAATATTAAGCCAGCAGCCAAAATCCACTCTTTCAGGTCAAATGGTTCAGTTGGATGCGGCCTCTTTTTTATTTTTTTATTTTTATTTTTTTTGATAGGACAACTGATGCATTGGACAGCACAGGAGTTGGCAGTGTTGTAGTCTTGTGCTCAGAGGAAAGGGTTCAGAGCCATATATACTGTACGTAGTTCTTTCTACAGTATATGCCTCTGGTAGTGTTCTGATCAGAATGTAGCAATTAATATGTGAATTTTTGAGGCTTAAAAGTGCAATTTAACCCCTCCACAAAGCTTTGATCGTGGCCTTGCCACAAGCCTTATCACAGATGTGTGCAACAGGAGCAAGTGAAAAGTTGAACTAAGTTACAAAATCACAAAACAACAGACGTTAAGTTACCAGGCGAAGTGTAAACATTACAAACCACCAAGCTAATACTCTGAAGTCACTACTGCTAAATGTACTTTCAACTTGGCTGTCCTATTACTCAGCAGACACTGTAAGATGTTTTGTGCAAACACCAGTGAAATCTGACGTTTTTAAATGATCTGATGTTTAAAGCTTGATTATTATTTTTTTTTTTTTTTAATGCTGCTGCTATTGTCTGAGGTGATTCCACTGTACAGTAATGGATTCAATTCACATAAGATGGTACTTAAATTAAAGTCCTCAAATTAACAAACAAGACAAAGCAGTGTTATTGCCTTGTTGAAATTTTGTTGTTGTGTTTATTTCCAAGGTTGCTTGTGATGGCAGCTTTTTTTGGTCATTTTCTTTTCAATAATATATTGAAAAATTCAAACGATACTTGATGTGGGAGATTTGCACAAGATATAGTCTCCCTAATGTCTAACCAATGTTTAAAGAGTTTCCTACACTGTGTATATAGTAAGTTCCACCGCCTGTAATTTTTTATCACTGACAAGCATGGCTGACTTTTCATGTTGCACAACGCAAAGATAAACAATACAGCTACTGTGGTTAGAGATGTCACATCTCCACAACACATTTGAAACGTTTCAGCACCCCAATCCTGCCAAGCTGTGAACTGTACAGTTTTCTTGTAGTCTATATTTGTACGTTTTGTTTTGTTTGACTGTTTAGTGGTGGTGGTGGAGGGGTTGCTTTGATGTATATTATTCCATCAATTCGGTTTGAATTGGACTTTTATAGGATACTATGCAGAGTCTTCTGCTTTGGTGAAATACTTCCAGTAGTAAGAGATTTCTGTTCTCTGTCACTTGTATCTGGTATATTTTGTTCCACCTCCCTCTGCTAACTGATGGGGAGCAGAAGATGGAGTAACTATTTCTGGCTAACTCATTTGGATGCAGTGATCAAAAGGGGAGAGCTGAAATGCACAGAGAAGGAGCAGATACTTCCTGCTCTGCCCATCTCGCTTCTCTCTGGACAACATTGCCACCTGGTTTAACTGTGTGGGATTGCTTTTGCCTGCCATTAAGTCCCACTGCATTACCCCACCCTACCCTGCTGCACTCGAATCACAGACTGTATGTTGAGAGAGAAATAAATATTATTTTGTGCTTGATGGTGTGTTTCATTGTTTTTGTTTCTCTAGGCTATCTAATTAAAGTATATTTCTGATTAGTTACAAGGTTATGTTGCATGGAATTATGATCAACAATAAGGATACGTTGCGTCAATAAATGATGCATCAGGCGTGGTTTTATTTTTATATATATATAGATATAGCATTGCTATAAAGGATGTGTTTGTAGACTTATTTGAAAGTGTGACGTGCGTTAATGTTTTCACTCTTGCGGACATCTTTGAAACAAAGCGACAGATTCGCAACATTCAACGCAAAATGAAAATACCCTGTGGGAAATGATCGGTCGAGTAGAAATTAAAAATAAATTATTCAAAAGGCGTGTCGTACAGAATATGATTTATGATATTATGAAATATTGGTCAAATGTGCACATAGGCTATATTTAAATGCCAAATGCCGAGAAATAGACCCTGCTTTGTGTGGCGAATGTGTCAACCCGCGTCTGCGGCGTAACGTTACAGCAACGGTTGCCCCTTTTGTTCAACCGAGTTCCTGAATTATTCCCAACAACACAATGAAATGATCGGGATATTGTTTAATTAAAAACATTTCACTGTACCTACGCCTGCTATGGTCTCATTTTTGGATTATCTAATTAATTAAAATCGATCTGCGACCCTTCCGATCTGGTGTGAGGTTTCCGAAGCACGCAGTCTTGAGGAACGTGGAGTAGTAAGTGTTTGTAACGTTAGTCCAGATCTGCAGCGTTTGCGATTGAAGGCTTGTTTTGTGGAAAATTGGGTCACATTTTTACAATTGAAAACTAAATTGTAGTTGTACTTTTAGCTAATTTCAGTTTTCCATGTTAACCCACTGTACCCCGGAGACACGGACTGCAAAACAACCAAACCTGGCAATTCACCTCGTATCGCACAACATTTCAGGGATATTTCGCAACACTGAAGGACAAGTAATTTGGTTGGTTGACCGAGGCTATTTAATGAAGTAATACTAATGGTCACACATGCTGTATTAGTGTGGTAACATGAAATTAAAGGTTATGCTGTCATTTTCCTGCTCAGTATCTGGGATTCACAGGGTGAGGTCATTGTGGAGGGAAACA
The DNA here is from genome assembly GCF_021292245.1 of Micropterus dolomieu. NCBI lineage: Eukaryota > Metazoa > Chordata > Actinopteri > Centrarchiformes > Centrarchidae > Micropterus > Micropterus dolomieu. Next base: position 12,672,871 of record NC_060157.1, read on the forward strand.
CTGTAACGTTAGAGGGCTGAATGGTCATTTAAGTTACAGACAGGCTACAATGTGTGTAACTTTAAACACTCAATTGTTTAGTATTTATTATGAATGATAAAAAAAGCTCTGTAACATTGAAGTGACACATCTTTGTGTAGCTAACGTCTGCCCTGTGTATACAGCTAACGTTACAATTTAGCACGCGAATTTGACAAACGTGGTTAACGTTGCCGAGATGAATGAAACGCCGTCATTTAAAATGGAAAATGAACAGAAGCTAGCAGTAGCAACTTTGCAGCATTAACTCGTGAGTATAATCTATATTCTCTGTAGCTATGTTGTTTCGAGAGTGAATTGGTGTTGTTGTTTGCTAGCTGCTGTTAGCTTGCTGGCTAGTAGCGTCAGGCTGCAATGTGTCATTGTTTGAGGAGGAAGCATCAGCAGAGTGCTATGGCTAACGTTAGCTGCATAAGAGTGCCTTAAATCCTGTGGTTAGCTTTGGGATTTTAACTGACTTTCGTCCTGTGAACTGTTGTCTTAAATTACCCAGATATTGCTCTAACTCATTGGCTCTGATTGGCATGACACTACTGTCAAGTAGACTCACTGTTGTGTGTTTATCTGCACATTGACACAGCTGTAAGTTAGCAAGGAACAGAAGCAAAAATATTAACATAAACTGCACCTGTTATTGTGTGACCTAACATAATATGTTTGCTACTGGGAGTAGGGGACACGGTCACGTGACTGCACCATAACAGGTGCACAGTGTGCAGGCACGACTTGTCTAGACTGCTGTCTGACGGCTATAGAGATAGTAGTTAATTTAGTATTTATGTTAACTAATGTATTTTGTAACATTAGATAGAAATCTGTATGTAATCCTCCATACTGATCCCATGGTCCTCCATTGTTTTCCTTTCTTTCAGATGTAAACTTGAACAGCATCTGTCCCAGCAGTGGCTGTTGGCACAATGGGGCTGGACTTTGATGTAAAGACATTCTGTCACAATCTGCGGGCCACCAAGCCCCCTTATGAGTGCCCTGTGGAGACTTGCCGTAAGGTCTACAAGAGCTACAGTGGCATTGAGTATCACCTTTACCACTATGACCACGACAACCCAACTCCTGCACAGGCTGTGCCCCAGAAGAGGAGAAAGGGGCGGCCTCCTCGCGCCTCATTGGCTGGGTCAGGGGACACGGACGATGGTGGAGGTAACGGAGGTGGAGGACTGGGGCACGGGGGAAACACACCTGGCAGCCCCAACCGGTCAGATCGCTCTCACTCCCCGGGCAGAGAGACTATGACTTACGCCCAGGCACAGCGCATGGTGGAGCTGGAGATCCAGGGACGGATCCACCGCATTAGCATCTTTGAGAACATTGATGTGGTGTCAGAGGAAGACAGCGATGGAGAGGATGCTCCTCCATCTGGTACTGGTGGTAGTGGTGGAGGTGTGTGTAACGGCAGTGATGGTGGAGGTAGCGAGTTAGGAGGTAGCGGCAAGGACCGCCCAGATATCGCATCTTCTAATGGGGGCAAATCCACCCCAAAGTCCGGGAAGCATAAGAGTAAAGAAAAGAAGAAGGATGGCTCATCTCATCATCACAGTACTCAGTCCGGGCCTGCGGTCAAGCTCCCCGAGGCGGTCTTCAGAGAACTGGACCAGGAGAGACCTGATGCCCCTCCTCGGCCATTGTCTTACTACAGGTCTGTGTTCAGAATTATAATCTGGTTCATTAATAATTACAGGGTATGAGAATTAGTAGCAGGATCATTGTTTAGTACATGACAGGCAATTTGAAATGGGGTGCATGTGTACAGGATGCATCTTGTTTACACAGAAAATAGATATAGTGAGACATAAATATTAAAAGCACCCATTTTAACAGTCAATCACCAGTTTGTTTGCAGCTGTACAGCTCATTGTCATGCATGTATCATGAAATTGATTTGACTTCAGATTCCTCTGTTATTTGTATTATTTTAGAAAGTTAACGTACTCCTCTTTTCTACACATGTACTATAATGTGATAAACATTTTTCCTCTTCTTTACAACTCTGGTGTTCAGGTACATTGATAAGTCTGTGGAGGAGCTGGATGAGGAGGTTGAGTATGACATTGATGAGGAGGACTACATCTGGCTTGACATTATGAACGACAAGCGGCGGCGTGACGGTGTGACACCCATCCCTCAGGAGGTCTTTGAGTACCTCATGGACCGCTTGGAGAAGGAGTCCTACTTCGAAAGCCACAACAAGGTACTTGAACTCTGAAAGTGAGAGGAAAATAATATTTTAACGCTGAAAAATATGGAATACGTCCAACTCTGATCTTTCCTGATCCTCTCTTCTCCCAGGCAGACCCCAATACCCTAATCGATGAAGATGCTGTCTGTTGCATCTGTAACGATGGAGAGTGTCAGAGCAGCAATGTGATCCTGTTCTGCGACATGTGTAACCTGGCGGTACACCAAGAGTGCTACGGTGTGCCCTACATCCCAGAGGGCCAGTGGTTATGTCGCCGCTGTCTGCAGTCGCCAAGTAGGGCTGTGGACTGTGCTCTCTGTCCCAACAAGGGAGGCGCTTTCAAACAGACAGACGATGCACGCTGGGCGCACGTAGTGTGTGCCCTCTGGATTCCAGAGGTAAATCCATACGCCACTACATGCGTTCTTCATCAGAACTACACAATCATGCAGATTTTAAAGTGCTCTGGATTGTGCCATGGTCATCGGTGGTGCACAAAGCTTTCAGTATTTGTGTTTTTTCCTTCAGAATCAAAGTTTCTTTCCACAGTGGATCAAGAAGGACTTAACCTTACTAACTGATGCTTACACTGTCCAAGACTCAGGATGATATCAGAATCAGAACGCCACACATGCAGTATCTCACAAAAGTGAGGACACCCTCATATTTTAGTAAATATTTGATTATATCATTTCATATCTTTAACACTGAAGAGAGGACACTTTGCTACAATGTAAAGTAGTGAGTTTACAGCTTGTATAACAGTGTCAGTTTGCTTTCCCCTCAAAATAACACATTACTCAGTCATTAATGTCTAAACTGCTGGCAACAAAAGTGAGTACACCCCTGAGTGAAAATGTCAAATTTGAGCCCAGAGTGTCAATATTTTGTGTGGCCACGATTATTTTCCAGCACTGCCTTAACCCCTTTTGGGTATGGAGTTTGCCAGAGCTTCACAGGTTGCCACTGGAGCCCTCTTCCACTCCTCCAAGACGACATCACGGAGCTAGTGGATGTTCGAGACCTTGCGCTCCTCCACCTTCCGTTTGAGGATGCCCCACAGATGCTCAATAGGGTTTAGGTCTGGAGACATGCTTGGCCAGTCCATCACCTTTACCCTCAGCTTCTTTAGAAAGGCAGTAGTTGTCTTGGAGGTGTGCTTGGGGTCGTTATCATGTTGGAATACTGCCCTGCGGCCCTGTCTCCGGAGGGAGGGGATCATGCTCTGCTTCAGTATGTCACAGTACATGTTGGCATTCATGGTTCCCTCAGTGAACTGTAGCTCCCCAGTGCCAGCAGCACTCATGCAGCCTCAGACCATGACACTCACACCACCGTGCTTCACTGTAGGCAAGACAAACTTGTCTTTGTATTTCTCACCTGGTTGCCACCACACACGCTTGACACCACCCGAACCAAATAAGTTATCTTCATCTCATCAGGGTCATTTCTTCAGTGTTGTTACATGAAAAGATATAATCAAATATTTATAAAAAATTTTAAAATATGAGAGGTGTATTCACTTTTTGTGAGATACTGTGTGTGTGTGTGTGTGTGTGTGTGTGTATGTATATGTATATATATATAAATAAAATAAAATGTATAGATGGTTGTGTTTTTATAAATAGCACTAGATTCATGAATTATACAATGCAAAACACAACTAAAATTATACCAAATTTCTCACATCAGTGTAGAGTTTAGCAGGAATCAGTCTGTTATCTTGTTACTGCCTTAACACTTTGATTAGAGTATTGCAGTAAAGTGAATTTTGCCTGCCTTTCCTCAGGTCTGCTTTGCTAACACAGTCTTTCTGGAGCCGATCGATAGTATTGAGCACATTCCTCCTGCACGCTGGAAGCTCACCTGCTACATCTGTAAGCAGCGTGGTTCAGGCGCCTGCATCCAGTGTCACAAAGCCAACTGTTACACTGCCTTCCACGTCACCTGCGCCCAGCAGGCGGGCCTCTATATGAAAATGGAGCCCGTCAGGGAGACTGGAGCCAACGGCACCTCGTTCAGCGTCCGCAAGACGGCTTACTGTGACATCCACACGCCCCCGGGGTCAGCCCGACCTTTGGGAGGAGTAGGCGGGGCCAGCATGGGTTCGTCCCACAGCGAAGGAGAGCTGGAGGAGGATGACGAGCCCAGCATCGGCCACGACGATGACTCCAAGGGCTGGAGCTCCGAGCGAGCCAAGAGGGCGAAGGCCAAGTCCAGGCTGAAGATGAAGAGAGCGAGGAAGATCTTAGCTGAGAGGAGAGCTGCTGCACCAGTGGTGTCTGTGCCCTGCATACCTCCTCACAGGTGCGTCGTACACACTACATGTTTTATGTGTACTTAATGTGCTTCACATCTCCGCAACACATATACCTCTTTACCTTTTTATACAAAACTGTGTGTGGAACAGCAGGTTTGCAACTTTGCCAGAGCCAAAATGATCACTTATTAGGATGACTTTGGTCTCTTTGTTTTTTCATTACTTACCAATCTCTGCCAGCTGTAGAAGCACAGTTATGTAAAACACCCTTATCTCCTGGAACAGGGGAGGTATAACAATAAAGACAGTTTTACATTTATAACCATGGCTAAGACATTTTAAACTGAAAAATTACAGTGAGGATTTTGCTGATATGAAATCGGCCTGTCACTTTGACAACAGCAATGCGTGTTAGAAATGGCTCTGCTATAAAAAGAGCCATGTAAATAAAGATAATTCATTAATTTATTCACAAGCCCATAAATGTCTGTGTGGCATATATGAAAAATGCAGCGCTTCAGCTGACTTTTTAATGCTAACTTGCTAACGCAGTTGCTGCCACTGGTATTTTCCAAAGTTGGCTAGAGATCGTAAAATGTACACTCATAGCGAATTGGAATTTGTTAACCAGAACAGTTTAATTAGAATAAAAAATGTATATACTGTCATAAAGTAGCCCGCTGGAAATGAGTAGTCAGCTGTTTGACAGGCTGCTGGCCCTCCATGGAAAGCTCTGTTTATGACATGGGAGTACACAGAGTTCAAGATGTGTTTGTTTCTCTCCAGGCTGAGCAAAATCACCAGCAACTTGACGGTACCCAGGAAGAGCCAGTTCATGCAGCGACTCCACAGCTACTGGACCCTGAAGAGGCAAAGTCGTAATGGTGTACCTCTGCTGCGGCGGCTCCAAACCCACCTGCAGTCACAACGACACATTGAGCCACTCCCACCGCAACCACCATCACAACTCCCTTTGGTAACCAGAGTAATTGTTTAAAAAAAAAAATAATAATAATGCAGCAACTCCTTTTAATGTATGTTCCTGTAATTCTGTACCTGCCTCATTCACTTGTCTAACATGTTTTTGTGTTTGTGTATGTTGGCGTTGCAGAGGGACAGTGAGGAGAAACAAGGTGCTTTGAAGGAGCAGCTGAAGGCATGGCAGAGACTGAGACACGACCTGGAGAGAGCAAGGCTATTGGTGGAGCTCATCCGCAAGAGGGAAAAACTTAAGAGGGAGACGGTGAGACACAAATTAGCTTTATTCCTGTCACTAACAAATATCCGAACCGTAACACGAGCAATATTACACTACACAGTTTTTCCCAGTGAGCTGTAAAGGACAGTGGTTAGTATGCAAGTATTCTCTTTGGATTAGACTTGCTTCCATGCAGGCAGTGTAACACCATCTCAATAATTAGGTCCAAATAAAAGACTATTACTATTACTTGTGTACACAGTTCTTACCTCACAGATTTCTTTCTGTTTATCTATTCAGTCAGCAGGTGTATGATGTTAAAAACCATGTGTCTGTGTTCAGATTAAAGTGCAGCAGATGGCGCTGGAGATGCAGCTGACTCCCTTCCTGGTGCTGTTGAGGAGTACGTTGGAACAGTTACAGGAAAGAGACACCAACAACTTTTTCACTGAGCCTGTACCGCTGGCAGAGGTAAATACACGCATTCTCACACTCACACACACTCCGGAGGAGTGCATATTCACTTGTCCTCTTTTCATATCAATGTAATGTTTGAAATCCAATCACATTGGCATATTTTTCCAACCCTGTTTATTTAAATGAGTATATAATGGATTTTAAATTACATATTTCCCCTTTCCTCCTTCATTTTATTCCTCACTATAGTTATAACGTTGTTATTATGAATATAATAAATAGATCTGAGTGATCCCTGCCAAACATGTTTTCCTGTTTATATAGAAAATAAATACTGTCTCTTATATTATCCATTTTCTCATATTGTTAGCAGGCTTAAAAAGTCTGTGTTAATGTTTGGCATACAGTCCCATTGTCATTTACTTATTCACGCTGACTTAAACACACTCACATCTGCACTGAAAATTCACTATACGCATACAAAAACATCTTGGACCATGCAGGTCATGCCTGATCCTTATCCTCTGCTATCCAGGTGCCAGACTACCTGGACCATATCGACACTCCAATGGACTTCCAGACCATGTGGAACCTGCTGGAGTCCCATCGCTACCTCACTTTTGAGGCCTTCGAGGCAGACTTTGGCCTCATTGTCAACAACTGTCTCAAGTACAACGCCAAGGACACGGTCTTCTACCGCGCTGCCTTACGGCTCAGAGAGATGGGCGGGGCCGTCATAAGAACCGCGAGGCGCCACGCAGAACGGATAGGTTTTGACTACGAGGCTGGCTTGCACCTCCCACGAGAGCTGAGCCCAGACAGTCAGCGTGAGCAAGACCGAGACCGAGACAGGGAGCGGGAAAGAGAGAGGGAAAGAGAACGAGAACGGGAGCGAGACAGGGAAAGAGAAAGAGACCGCCTATTGTCTTCTAATGAAGAGGGTAAGTGAACCTCTTCACTTTGGTTAGGAGGTTAGTGGCAGCCAAAGCATTTTTTGTCAAGCACCACAATGAACAAATTAAATTGGTGAGAGGCAGAATATTTCAAATGATTTATCACAAAGAGAACTTGGTCGTCCGACCACAATTCGGTGGCCCATTAATACCTCGTGTTTGGAGACGAACATTTGCAAGGGTAGAAGCTAGATGAAAATGAACACTTGTGCTTCATTTCTGTGTATCACATAAATGTGAGTGAAATACTGGAGGAGATAAGGGTGGGAGGTAATTGTCAATCACGTTAGTTTCTTTGTTACAAGCGGCCATCACTAGAACAGTATTGGATTAAGTTTTGAGTAAGATGTTTTGACAGTAAATCCTCATGACCTGTAGGTGGAGCCAGGGATTCATTCAATTCACTGGGTTTCTGACTTTACTAAGTTGCTTTAAAGGTTCAGTGTGTTAGTTTTAGTGACATCTAGTGATGAGGGTTGCGAATTGCACCCCCCCTCCCTTTTCCAAGCGAGTTGTATAGCACCACAGTCCATTATAAACCACATAATACATGAAGTTTACAAATGCATTGTCAGGTAAGGATCAAGGCTCCTCTCACTTTGCTTAATTAGATAAACAATTTGCAAATCTTACCAAAATATCTTTTTTATTTTTTTAAAATGCAACAGAAACACAAAGTAGTACTGATTGCCATAATTTCAGCTTGTGGTAAAACGGTGCAACGTTTTAATGGGCATGCATTCATTGTGAAAGTAAAAATGACATATTTGTGTGCACAGTGGGGAAGCAATAACCAAAAAAACCCACATTTTTTTAATGCAAATTTTATTAGTATTTAGTATTTATTATTGGTCACTTGATAGGCACACAGTCTTGTTACATATCACCATTAGCAGTAAAAAGAAATACATGTTTTCCAGTAAAATGTGTTTAGCTGCTGATCTGAGCTTCCCTGCTGTTACCGTTTCATTACCAATAATATTCATCAGCTGTTTGTCTCAGGAAGGTAACGGCACATTTCTGTCCACATAACAAAGCCATAACAGAGGCTGGAGAATAATTACATGAAATAACAATCCAACTACATGTTTTTTCTACCAGCGCAGTAAAAGTTTGGCTGTCTGATCTGAGCTTTGATGCTGGAAGTTGCTATTGCCAATTAGTGATCAGCTGATTGTTTTGTTTATGTTACATTTGTGAGACAGAGCGCTGGAGAGAGAGTAACTACATGAAATTAATCCAACTACATATTTTACACCACAAGCCAAAGCCAGCGCTGGAGAATAAACCAATCCAACTAACCTTACATGATTTTTCTACCACGGCAGTAAAACTTTAGCTGGCTGATGCTTCCATGCTCTCAGCTAACGTTATGGTTAACGTTACGGTATTTTATTGCCAATTAACGTTACTGATCAACTGATTATCTCGCTAACATAACCGGCAAAGCCAACAGGCTGGAGAATAAGTAGACGCCATGAAATTAATGCAACTATATATTGGCAGGAGAACCAACTCACCTCTCTCTTTGATTATGGCCAGCTTCAAGCTAAAGCTCTCTAACAACAGCTTTCATTTGCATCGCTAAAGTTTGACAAACTTAAGTTAATTACCTGTCCAGCAGAAAACAGACAACTTCAGCACCGCTTCGAAAACATCTGTCCCACATTATAGCCTTCCATCTGGGAAAATCCAAATTTGCCGTAAGCTGGTTGCATCTGTCCCGGTTTGGCTTCATGGTATAAAGACCCACAGGCTGTCGGCTTTCGTGCTAAATAACACGTGTGCTCGTTCATTTGTCCAAATATCACTTCTCTTCTTACTTCTAATAAACCAGAAGTGTATACTGTATATTATTGTTATTATTATTTCCTCTTGTTCTTCTACGGATGCATTTAATGTAGATGGGCGTGTACACTGCCGGAATTAAACAAGGAGAAGAAGAATGCCATGATGACGAAACACGCTCTGTAGCGCTCTTTGTCCGTTGTCAGCTGTCAGCTATTGTAGAAACATGATGACCAAATACATTGACCTCCGTAGAAGGGGGTGCCCGCGGTTATGTAGATAAAAAATGTCTCATTCTAAGGTAATAAAAACATAATGGTACATTATGTAAGGTCTTTACACACCACTGAAAACATAGTTATGGATCTTATATTGCATTTCTGTCAATAGATCCTCAGAAATATTACACACTGAACCTTTAATACCCAGCTGTATCCATCTTTACTACTAGATGATGTGACATGTTGGGCCCTCTCACATATTTCATTTTAACTATTTTTGCACAGATTAAGTTTGACCTGCTGAATTTGGTACAACATATAGCAGTATTACACAAATTAGCAAAATGTTGTCATCTGTATGGTAGCGTAGTAATTCTTCCAAACATATTGTCCACCAGTAAACAGCCCTCATCCCTCCCTTTGTTTGTTAGTTTGTCTTCCTTCATAATTATTTTTGCTCTTTTTATTTCTTTTTTGTGAAGGTGTTTAACAGCCTTTCCCTCCCTGCCTCTCACAGACCTGCTCCTGCCGGAGAACAGGCGACGGCTGCCGCTGGAAGAGCAGCTGCATTACTTGCAGGTGCGTCTCGACGAGGTCAGCTCAGGAAAGCATAGCATCGGTCAGTCTCGTAGGGCCAAAGCCCTGAGAAAGGAGATCAGCGTCATCAAGAGGAAGCTCGCGCACCAGCGGGAGGGAGGCTCCGGTTTGGGGGGCCGGGAGTCCGTGGGAGGTGGAGACCGTTCTTCCCTCCCTCATCACCCATCCTCTGCAGGACACCACGATGAAGGGGGAGAAAGCAGCAGCCCGGAGATTGGTGGAAAAGGTGTGTTTAGGAAGATGCAAAATATCATTAATGTGCGACATGAAAAAAATAATAACTACTAAAATAAAATAACATAATAAAAATTGCTTCCACCTATTAACCCCTCTCTCCCTCTCTGTCTCTCTGTCTCTCTCTCTCTCTCTCTCTCTCTCTCTCTCTCTCTCTCTCTCTCTCTCTCTTTCCCCCCCCCTCCCCAGATCTGAGTGTTTCCTCGTCTGCCCTGGCTCCAGAGGTTGGCCGTCGGACATCTGTCCTCTTCTCCAAGAAGAACCAGAAAATGGCTGGACCCCCAAAAAGGCCAGGGCGCCCCCCCAAGAACCGGGATGTGGGCTACGCTGGGGCGGGGGTGAGCCAAAGCCCTATCGGCCCCCCTCAGCTGCCCCTGCTGTCATCATCCAGGCAGAGGAAGAGGCCCCGTAGCCCCCGCACCAGCTCCAGCTCTGACAGCGATAGTGACAATGATGACCTGCTCCCAGGTACAGTAGGACAGATGCACAATAAACATTAACCTACAACTTTTGAGTCGCAAACACTTCACTCTCTCGCTGTCTCTTTTCCTCAGGTTTGCCAAGTAACGGTTTTGATGGAGGAAACCAGCCAGTAACAGAGAGCTTCCGTGTGTACAGAAACGAGCCTCGCCTCCCTCGTTCCAGCTCAGACTCGGAGTCCACCACCAGCAGCAGCAGCAGCGCAGCTTCTGACAGAACCAGGTGATTGGTGCACAAACTTACCAAATGTTCATTAGATACAGAGCAGGACGCCTGTTGTTCTTAAACGCTCCTCTAACCCTTAGTTTTTCTGTTACCGTTTGATCAAATGACTGCAGATAAAGAAAACATTATCATATTATATCAGTGTGGTGCGTCTGTAACCTTGTTGTGTAGTTCTTCTGCCTCTAATTGTATGAAAAAAAAACAATTAATGCAGCTTTAAATGAACAGTCTGACATTTTGTGAAATACACTTATTTACTGTTATCACTTTGAGGTTGCCAGGCAGCTAGCGAAGACTCCAGAAAGTCACTACATCCGGCATGTATCACCAAGATACAGTTCCAGCATGTAACTCCCTGTACAACTGCAACTTGTCAACACCGAGGTGCAGTGTGTTGATTACTGAGCATTTGAGTGCCGGTGGCAATGTTTATGAACATTGAAGTGATCCATTGATAGTTCCACAGTTATGAGAGTGGCATTGATCCACTCATCTCACACTCGCCAAGAAAAGTAAAATTACTGTATTTCCCAAAATGTCTAACTATTCCTTTACAGTGCTTACCGATGTGATGTTAAAGTAGTGTCAACCAACCAGGTAGTCTCAAAGGTATTATGGCTTTTATGCAGTGGATAATAACATGTAGTAATTGTTTTTAGTAAACAGCTGCAAGTATAAAACTATAGGAAAAGATCATCAGCACCCTTGTGTTTACCACAAGTTAGTTTAGCAACCAATAAACCTATCTGATAGTTTACACTTGTGATAGTGCATATACTTAAGTTATATGCATCTTTATAACCCGGTCTCTCTTCTCTGTCGCAGTACGACCCCCTCTAAGCAGGGCAGAGGGAAGGCGTCGTTTTCTCGCTCTGCCTTCCAGGAGGACAGCAGTGAGGAGACGTCGGGCACTGAAAACGATTCATACTCTGTCGGAGGATCCCGGAGCGTTTCACATTGTGAGCATGTTTATACACACACACTCTCTCACACACACACACACACACACACACACACTTAATTTTCTGTTTACGTAGACAGTGAGGGACATTGCAAAAGACATTGCGCTAATGACATTACAGTGTAAACACTCCCATGAGGTTTTGCAGCTGAGTGCAATTTGTCCTTGTTTTGCATCAGTTAAATGTTCGTGTGAATTTTCTATAGTGGTGCCAGAAGTATTTGTTAAGAGTGTACTGAAGCAGCAGAGCATATCACACGACATGATCAAGTAATGTGTGTCAAAACTAGGGTTGGGCCGATAGGCAATGCCATCGTCTATTGGCGAGGGCTGACAGATGGTTGATGGTTGAGCAGGCATCGTGATTGTAAAACCCCGCCCCCCAGCAAAAAAAAAATCTAAATTTTTCACATAATACTGCCTTGGCAGGCTTTAATCACCACAAACATTATAAATATTAAATATGCTTTGCACCTTCTTCGGAATTCTCTTCCCCCCACACTCAGACACACACGGGCTTGCCCCGCCTCTCTCTGTCTCCCCCCTCGCCCATCTACTCCACTTTCTCCATTAGCAGTACGTTTTATAAAGTCGCCCAAAAGACACAGAACTTGTGTTTTTTCCATATTTTTCCACCCGCGATCCATTATCACTGCAGCAGGTGAGCCGCTTGTAGGCTTGTTAATGACACAGCCTATCAAACAACCTAAACCAACATCTGCACCCTGTGCATTAACTGTAGTTAGGCTATCAGTAATCGCTGACCTACATTAAAAAGTGCACAGTGATTACGCTATCGGATTTAATCTACTTTCATTTCTGCCACACCTATTCAATATGACATTATGTTCACCAGCGCTTTTATTTTGAAAACTGCTGTGACACGATGTTATCATAATGTTGACACTAATATTAATGCTATACACATTAAGTAACATCAATATTTCCCAGTATCTCATACTGATCTAAATCTAAATAACTGATACTTCTACAGTTTGCTCTGCACTTATATTTTGGGTACTTTTGCCTCAAGCCCTGTTTAAAAAATGAAACACGCAGTGCCCCTTGCATTTCATGACACAGCCACATATTTTTTTTTTTTGGTGTTTTAGTTTGCTGTGACAACTAAAAACGCCAATGAAAAAGCTGAGAGCAGCATAGGTGCACAGAAAACGAAACATTTTCAACACTAAACATAAACATAGCTGCTCTAGTTAGTGATATGGAGGGGAAATGAAACATAACAAAACATAACAATGTTGTCCTCACACATTACAGTGAAAGGGGATGTGTCTTTTAATACCTACGTAGAACAGGGTGATTGTGTACATGACCATTGTTTAGCCAGAAGTGAGGTTGCACAATGATGACTGTCTTCCTGCTCCTTCCACTGTCATCAGTGGTGCGTGGTCGGGCCAGATCAGGATGCTGGATGACCTCGGATGACTATTCTTCTCTGGAAGCTCTGGACCTGGTGTGGGCCAAGTGCAGAGGTTATCCTTCATATCCTGCTCTGGTGAGACACTGGCGGACTGGCAAATAGCATAGATCAAAGTCAAGAAAACTGTTCTGCAGGTTAATGGCTGTACGTCTAATCCTCCTCTTGCTGCTGGCCTGCAGATCATTGACCCGAAGATGCCCAGGGAGGGGGTGTTCCACCGGGGTGTCCCAATCCCTGTTCCCCCTTTGGATGTGCTGAAACTAGGGGAGCAAATGACCCAGGAGGCGAGGGAGCACCTGTTTCTGGTCCTCTTCTTTGACAACAAAAGAACTTGGTCAGTGATCTGGGTCCTCTTGTCTCATCTTTTTGTATTCACTAATTGTATTTTCACTAATCACTCTTAAAGTTTGTCTCCTTTTTGTTTGCTCTCACTAACGTTCTGTCATGGCCCCCCAATGTTGAAATACAGTTTGAAAAAAAAGACGCTAGCTAAATTTGCTTATGATGTTACTGGATGTGTGCACAGAAGCAACTCTATGGCAGTAGATCAAAGGAAACAGCACTCCTCGTACGGAAGTGCAAGAAGACAGAACTTTTAGCTGAAATAGGGCAAACGTGGTTTTTGAGAATCGAAGAGGAGGTAAGAAACGTGTTGTATTTTAGGTCATTGGGTGCTGCGCAGTGATTTCTGTAAAAAGTTTACCTCCTAAAGTTGAAGTAAAAAAAATCTGTGACAAAGAATGATGACAACAGTTGGTGTCAGTATAAACTGCCTTTGGTTCTTGCATTTGATGCGTGTTTTACTTTAGATTAAGTGTACTTTCCCTGTTTTTGATTAAAAATGATTTAACACTCTTGTATATTTATGTCGTGTATTTATGTGTGTATCCAGGCAGTGGCTGCCGCGCTCTAAGCTGGTGCCACTCGGGGTGGACCAGGAGCTGGACAAAGAGAAGATGCTGGAGGGCAGGAAGTCCAACATCCGCAAGTCAGTGCAGGTGGCCTACCACCGTGCCATGCAGCACCGCAGTAAGGTGCAGGGAGACCCCAGCAGCGAGACCAGTGACAGTGACTGAAAACACACACCCACACACTTTTTATGTGTTGGTCCTCGCAGGTGTCGTGGAGTAAACGTTTCTCTATCGAGAGCCCAGCCCTCAATCACAGAACACAAGACACAGTGCCTCTAGCACAAAGTGGGATAAAACATCCACTACATTGGCCACCAAGACTCACACACTCATGCACACTAAGCCGTATTTAATCTGACATGTAAAATTTTGTATTTAAGAGAACTGAAAAAATGGTATTACTAATAATGATGGAGGATGCTATGTTGAGAATCACCAATCAAAATATTCCTTGTGTGTGGTCGATATGTTTAATAACCAATGAGATGATGGTTTACAGACTCAAAAGATGAACATAGTGTTACACTATGATCTATACACAACTCTCCCTCTCCCTGTCGTTCTTACATTCACACATGTAATTTTACATTTGAAGGGAAAATGCATGTAGTGTACATTAAATGCACACACACTGTGGGTATGGCCGCGAATGACGTCATCTCAGCACATCATCTGCACATCCATCGGCCCACCTCTCCAAAACAAAACAAAAAAAACAGTCCTGGTGCTAGTGTCATTTGTCAGTGGAGCACAAAGAGAGACTGTTGCAGCCTGAACTGTGGGCAAACCAACGTTGTTATTTATTCTGCTCACTCCTTCTTAACAAGGTCCACAAACTTGTTTTTATCATGGACTACTTCTAATCACTCCGGCTACACAAGACAACATTGTGTGGTCCTTTTTGTGTGTCACTCTGTGTTCATCATGTTTCCTGTTTTTACAATTTTGTTATTAAATTTCAGACAGTCCGCAGGTTTCTGAATAATGAGGACTAAACTGAAACACGATCGCCCTCACTGTCTGTCTTAGTCTCAGGCTGATGGCTTTAGAACTTTTATATATACAGATTGCATAAAGATAGAAATTTAATAAAAATAATTGAGTTTTTTAAACTTCGTGGGTCATGTTGTGGTCACTGTGAGTCTACTGTGTTTGTTCACCTTAAGTTCTTCTGAATTCTCACCCACCCATTACCTCTTTCCAATGAAATTGTGACTCATAAATGCTTCTTAAGACTTGCTACACTGTATTTTTCTGATAATGATTCACTCAGACTTGAAGCACACACTGTTGAAGTTCAAGATTTGACTGGACAGGTTTTTACGTTTCTTTGGAAGGATTATCTTTTCTTTAGGGGCCCTATTTACATGTTCTCAAGTTAACTTCCTCTTTTATAAGGTCACTGTATGTGTCCTAACATCTGACATCTTGATATAGAGCTACAAACAGGGCATCACACTGGTTCTGCAGGTTTCTTGCCCTGTGGTATTACGGTATATAAAGCACAGACTTGCTGTACACAGGCTGCACTGGAAGGATAGCCCTTATAAAAACACCCATGTCCTGTGTTGTTTTCTTGTTTGTTTTTGTACAGTGTGCGCCAGATAAGTCTTGAACTGTATGAATGTTTTAAATGCTAAGATGTTAAGGTGGTGCTCTGGTTGACTGAGAGTTATGCCTGATTTTTTGGGGCCAATAATGATCCCATATAATGTAATGACCTCTCAAAAAAACTCACTTTTTTTATTTAAACAGGGCCACGGGCCTTAAAAGATACAGGATGTCAGAAAAGTACACCAGCCATGTCGCTGCATTTTCAGGTTCAACACCTCATGGCGGTACATTTTTGCTGACACCTTAATTACATTTCCCATAAGTTGACTGGCTGTTTACATAATCAGTTGCTTTGTGAGCTAAGTTGCCTGCGATGACAAATATCTCTTAACAACCAGTGTGAATTTCCTCTCCACAGAGCAGAGTTTTTTGATAATTTTTTCCGCGCACGATAAAGATCCCCCACCCGACTGGAACACCCACTAGCCACAACGTCTATGTCTTCAGATTTGCAAACAAAACAACACCCCTGTGAGTGAAGACGCCTTGTTTCCTGCCCTTAGCAGTGCTCAGAATGTGAGTGGAAACAACTGATAAGTATCAGAACAGGAGGTGACCTTATGGTTATGTGGAGACCTGTTATTTTAAACCAAAGCCAAAGTTATATATTTTTGTTTTAACTTTAACTACATTTACTGTACCTTATCTCTGCACACAATAATGCATGGGATATCTGTATGTGTTTGGTGTGGTTCTAATGTTTTTATCTAGTGGATGAACTAAACCACAAATCAGATAATTTAGGTACTACACAGCGGCTACTTAATCTAAACCACATCTTTTTATGTGCTCATGATTTTTTTTTAAATGTATCTTCCAGTTTCCACTGCTCGCCTGGCTGTTTAATACCTGGTTACAGTACCCTTCCCTACTAATAGTATTGTGTTTAGCCTACTTCAGTAAAGTCCACCCACTCAAAAATGTAGTATGATACTCAAGTTAATGTACCCTGTTCATGTAGACTATATGAGACAAAAACATTTATAGCAAGTGAAACTAGCCTACAGGTAAAACGCGCTGCCTCAGTCTCCTGACAATAGCCTTTAATGTTAGTGTTGTTGTTTTTTAAGAACATCAGGCCATTTACATGATCAGATAAGTTGTGTATCATCTTGTTGGTAAAATTTTGACACCTCAGTTATGCAAAGAGGAAAAGAGGAAGCATCTGCAGTGAATTGCGAAAGAGATGCAAACAACATGTACTTAGTTCAGTTTGGGTACTGGGTTACTTATGGAAACTTCTTGACTACAGACAGATGATCTCCATTTAAGTATGCCAAACCTAGTGGCTGCACCAGTGATGATTTATGTGTCATATTAAAGGGGATGAATACTTATTCTAACTAAGACCAAAAAATAAAAATAAAAAGCCACATGAAATCTTACAAGAGGAATTAATCATTTTTATAGGCACTCTATATATGAAGGTGGGAAAGGTGTCTGGGTGACATTTTAGTATTCTTGGGACTACAGGGGGATTGTATTGTATTGTATTGATTATTGTTATGTGTGTGTCTATGCGTTTGTGTGTGAGTATTACTCATGCTGTGGGGACATTAATCTGTTTAAACAGTCACATTGTGGGGACTGGTTCCTTATGGGGGCAAAATGCAAGTCCCCATAACATAAATCATTACTTATTAGGGGAAAGAATTTGGTTTAAGGTTTGGTCTGAATGTAAGTAAACGTAACGTCCTGAAACATGACCGTGTGTGTGTGTGAGTGAGTGACTCAAAGAGACACGGGCAAAAACTTTAGGGCCCTTCACCATCACTTCCTGGCAGCAGAAAGTGTCGTGGGTGAGAAGATATGGACCACTTGGTTTACTGCTCGTTCCTGTGGGAGGGGTCTTTTACTGCGAGGATGGGCGTGAACGCACAAGTGGCCTCAGGAAGGTACAAAAGGGTTTTGACCAGGTCTTTACTTAAGCGTTTCCTCCTGCTGCCTGGGACTGATGATGTGAGGCGGAGCTAAGGTCGCAACGATTTTCCCAGCAACGTGTGTGTGTGTGTGTGTGTGTTTTGTGAAAAGCACGTTGCTTTGGGGTATCTTTCATGTAGAGCGTCTCGGTATAGCAGCTTAACACGTAGGATATATTGCACAGGTTTTGTCTCTTGCCAGCAGAAACCAGGGACATGGACTAGGGGAAGAACTATGCCTCCCCGAGGGCACAAAATTCTGGCTTTTAATTGTGCAGACAGCTCACAATTAAAGTGTTTGTTAGATGTTTAAAATGCGTGTCAACACCGCGGTGGCATTTATTTCCGGCCTGTTGTCTCCGCTGCTGCTGGAATGCACCATAACATGTCAGGTGAGTTTAAGATTAATGTACACTTTGGACCGTACAGTAATGGGGCGGGATAGCTCACTGTAAATAGGTTAGATTCCATGTCTAAAACACAGAGTAATGTGATAAATGCATGTCGGGTAAATGGGCAAATCCATCTGCTGTTCTGTGAATGCTTGATATTAATTATTTACCTTTATGTTGTCTTTTGCTTGTCCTTACTTTTAGAGGGGAAATAAAAATGGTAAGTTTTCAAATGGATGTGAGTGTTGTCATCACATTGAAGGCATCGTTTCAGTGACTACATGTGAAAGCCACATGTGATGTACTAATGCTCCTCTTTGTCTGGACAGATTATGTTGAGGGACACTGCCCTGTGAAAGTGACCTCAGTCCTGTCCAAGGAACTTAGGGGAACTTACTCTGAATGTGTCACTGTCCGTGTTGGGATAAAGGCTGATGGTACGAGTCAAGCCAGAGTTGCAAAGTCTATTTTGTCATACATTTCTCTTCATCTCTAAAGCTGTCAAAGACCCACTTTACACCTGGCCTTAAAATGCACCTCAAATCCAGATTTTGATGATTTTAACCTGATTACATTTACACCTGGAATCAATTTGCATCTCATCTGTCCACATTGATCGATATCTAATCGCTCTGTCCAGCTCAAACAACCAAACCTCACATCCGCCTCTCATTTGCGTGGGCCCAAAAAGTGCTCTGTAGCCTGGATAATAACTTTCTGAGCTGGCTTTTGTGACTTGTTTTCCTCCATGGATTATACACCCATGTTTTCCTCTCTCTTCAGCACTGATGTAATCACTCAGTGCAAGTGAAACTAGGGTAGGCCTACACAATTTATTTCAGAAACTGCTTTTGTTATATTTATTGAAATTCTCTTACCATCCTGACAGATCCTTCTGCTCTGACACAAGAATTTAAGAAAAAAAATCTGTTTATTTCGCAGGAATGTAATGAGCAGGGCCTAGCTACCTGTGCGCACTCTGCTCTCACTGTAGTGGAGTGGCTTTGAAGGGAGGCCTGAAGTGAGGGGGGGATACTTATCTAGCTATCTCACACTATTTTATCCAACGTTACCTTCCCCACCTCCGGATGTGGTTTGTCCAATCCAGTGGTGAAAGAAGTACTCAATTTTCATGCTTAAGTAAAAGTACAGGTACCACACGAAAAATGTTACTGAAGTGAAAGTAAAAGTCATGCAGTATAAATCTAAAGTAAAAAGTTCCTGATTTTAAAAATACTTAAGTACTCTAGAGTAAAAAGTTCTACACATTCAAATCTATTGATCTTACAAAAAGTGACCTATATTTTTAAATTCACTCAAGACCGGTTTGAATACAGCATTATAAGTTATAGTGAATCAAAATAAGGAAAACTTAGTTGCGAGAGGGCAAATGGATATTTCTGTTCTGCTGATGTGTCAGTCAGTATCCCTTTCAGACTGTCTGAAAGACCCAAAACCCCTGTTTGGGACTTGGGTATGTAAGAATGAGACAAGGAGGCGGAAACTGAAACTAACTGAAAAGACTTGTGATCAGGCAGAAATCTCACCACAAATCTAGAGATGTTAACTTCAGCACCACCGATAAAGTACAGCTCCCAAACAGCAGGACTGGCTTCAGTTTTTAAATGTTTACATTTACTCATTTGGCAGACACTTTTATCCAAAGCGACTTACATTTGACGAACAGCATCCAAGCTTCAATACACTTTATATTGCTAAACTCAACAAGTTACCTTTCTGTTCAGTCACAAACTGGCTGCGACTCACAGTGCAAAAACAGAGGTGCACAGTCACACCTGACACCACAATGCTCCCAATATAATCCTCCCCCTTTAATAAGCCTGAATGGAAACCTCATAGAAACATCAAGTGCTGGTCTGAATGGACCTCTGCGCTGGGGTCCAATCTGCTGGGTCATTTGGTGGCGCAGCAACTGTTCCATGAGGGTCTGAGCTGCTTGTATCACATGCTGGCTGTACTCGTACTGGTTGGGGCTGCCTGTATTTCACCTGGGTCTGTGTAACCTGCTAAAGACAACTGGCTCTGTTCATACTGGCTGAGCCTGGATGCGTATTGACTGTGCTTCTATTGGGTGACTGGCTGGAGTCTGTGCTTGTACTGACTGATCCCTCATCTACTCTACTGACAAACTTCAGCATAACCCCTGTAAATTGTAGATATTTTCTATGTATTATGTTCTCAGCTGCATCTGGCCCATTCAAACTGGCAGGTTTTCTTCAATACATTTTCAAATATAAAATACTATTTATAAAATGACATGGCTGATTATGTGATTTTATTATTTACTGAGATGTGCATCCATATTGCCCATTCTGTCCAGCTAATCAGCATTTTAATAGTCAATGGTCAATGTGAATAGATTAATTATTTTTTGTTTTTTTTAATTTTTTTTTTCTCTTCTTGTGGCTAGAAGGATAGTTTCCTCTTCGTCCTCTCATCAAAGTTGTAGGCCACACTTGCTTTCACCTTTGACACGAGAGTAAGGCAGGGCCCTCCGGTTGTGCGCGAGTGTGACTTGATTACTTGATCACGGGTAAAAGCCCTTCTAGGGACGCGTGTTGCAAATTAGGTAAAAACACTATGGTATACACATTGGATTGCAATTTTTCTATGTTAGATGTGTTGGTCCCTAATAAAATAAACCATAAATATGCCGACTTCGCATCAGCTGGGTTGAGTCGCTTTATTACTTTTACATTTGTCTCTTTTTAATGCTGATCCATTCAGGTGCGCTGCATGCTTTTCTTTCTTTTCATGCTAATAGCAATGTAATGATGTCTTGTGCAGAATAAGTATTTGTACAATAATTAAGTATTTGTACTTTGTTACTTTCCACCACTGGGCTTATCTGATCACAATCTGTCCTCAATGCATCTTGTCCATTTACACCTGTATTTTCATGAGGTCTAGTACTATCCAATTGCAGTTCGATCACCCAAAATGCATTTTAATGCCAGGTGTTAAGGGGGCCATTGTTGCACGTCTGACAAAATCCTGAAATGTCACTGCTTTCTTGCAGACTTCTGTAAGGACCCAGAGATTGAAATTCTCTCCACAAGTAGAGAGATAATTAGGCCTATGAAAAAAAGGAAATGCAAACAAAAGGTAGGACTACTCCAAACTCTACAGTATACAAAATGTTGTTGTGGAGCCTTGAGTTAATCGTAGTTCAAGAAGGCGCTATTACATCTATCATTTTCTATTCTCTTTCTTAGTGTGACAATGAAAGAAACCGATGCGAAATAAGAGTGAAGTGTATAAAGGGTGTCCCACGCAATACCAGTTTTGATGTGGTAAGATAAATTGTCCTTTATTAGGCTCTAACACATTGAAGATGGTTTTATGAAAGAGAATTCTGATGGTGTTTTGTTTTTCCCTTATATTTAGTGGGAGCTGGTGCATGGTTGTGTCAACGCTGGAGCAGATAGTGTTGTTACTGTTTCCTACATTACCAAATCAACAAGCTGCAACGTCAGTTATACAGTACCAGGTAGTGTATTTTAGAGCTGAACAATGGTCTTCATATTCTAACTGTCTGAGATGCACTTGCATAGTGACAGCGTTTTTTAATGAAATGGGTTTGTTTTTTTTCATAATTTAAGTCAAAGTGAAACCTTCATATATTCTAGATTCATAACCTATAAAGTGAAATAGTTCAGGCATTTTTTTTTGTTTTAATCTTGATGATTACAGTTTACAGCCTATGGAAATCAAAAGTCCATATCTCAATATATTAGAATAAAGAATGAATAATACAGAAACGTTGACCTTCTGAAAAGTTTAACTATTCTGAAAAAGGTTAATTTATCCGCTCATTACTTGGTCAGGGCTCCCTTTCCATAAATTACTGCATCAATGCGGCATGACATGGAGACAGTCAGCCTGTGGCACTGCTGAGCTGTTAAGAAAGGTTGTTTTGATAGTGGCCTTCTGCTCATCTACATTGTTGAGTCGTCTGGTGTCTCTCATTTTCCTCTTGACAATCACCATAGATTCTCTATGGGGTCAGGCAAGTTGGCTGGCCAAACACCATGGTCAGCAAATCAGGTACTAGTCGTTTTGGCACTGTGGGCAGGTGCCAAGTCCTGCTGGAAAAGGAAATCAGCATCTCCATACAGCTTTCAGCAGATGGAAGCTTGAAGTAATCTGAAATCTCGACAGCTGCATTGATAAAACACAGTGGACCAACACCAGCAGATGACTTAGCACCCCAAATCATTACTGCCTGTGGAAAGTTCACACTGGACTTCAAGAAACTTATATTCTGTGCCTCTCTACTCGTCCTCCAGACTTTGGGACCTTTGTTTCCAAATGAAATGCAAAATTTACTTTCCTCTGAAAAGAGGACTTTGGTCCACTGAGCAACAGTCCAGTTCTTTTTCTCCTTCGCCCAGGTACGACAATTCTGATGTCATGTCTGGTTCAGGGTTGGTTTGAAAATGAATGAAAATACTCATTTCCTTGTATTGTCTGTGCGTGGAGGCTCTTGATTCACTGACTCCACCCTCAGTCCACTCCTTGAAAAGTTCCCCTTTGAATCGGCTTTGCTTGACAATCCTGTCAAGGCTGTGGTCATCTCTGTTGCTTATGCACCTTTTTCTACCACACTTTAACCTTTCTGCCCATATTCCATGAATATGCTTTGATCCAGCACTCTGTGAACAGCCAGCCCTTTCAGCAGTGACCTTCTGTGGCTTACCTTCCTTTTTTGGAGGGTGTCAAGTCTTCCCCATGATTGTGGTTGTGTGCATTGAACCAGACTGAGAGATTAAAGGCTCTTCTCAGATCGACATTTATGTGTTATATGTTCTTTATTCTAATATTTTGAAAATATGGATTTTTTTATCTTCATGAACTGTAAGCCATTATCATCAAGATTAATTCGAAAAGGTCCTGAAATATTTCACTTTATATGTTATATATTTTGGCTAGTAGGATTCAAACTTCTTTTGCCGTGTGTGTGTGTGTGTGTGTGTGTGTGTGTGTGTGTGTGTGTGTGTGTGTGTGTGATTTCTCGCCATAATTCCAGTTAAGATGTCAGAGAAAGATATCATTATTTCCCCTCAATTCAAGATATCCCCATTGCCCTTTTAAGATATCTTGGATTTAGTTTTAACAGGTCAGAATGACTTCTTAAACTGGAATTATGATGAGTCAAAATTATGTTATAGATATCTCAAACTGGATGACTTTCATTGTAGATGTGTAATCAAGTTATAGATGTCTTGAAATTAATCTTGAATATTGATATCTCAAGTTGGAGATATCTTGAACTTTCATTCTGCCTAGTGAAAATGTAATTACAGATATCATGAATTAGAGTTTTGACTAGGCAAAATTACATTGCAGATATCTGTAGATACATCAGAAACTACAGCCAGTTGTGGGAGGAGGGAACTACACGATGCTTTCTGGCGCTGATGGTGGAAGTAGCAAATGAGTGAGCCACCTTGCCCCCTCCTCCTCATCTCTGGTGAAAGCTCTTTTTCGCCACAAATTCCTTGATAAGCTCTTTGTATTTCATTTTCTAACTATCTTATCCACAACAGCCACCGCCATTGCTTCTGCTAAGGTTCAAATTGTTTGCTGGCCCAATTTCCAATGGGAAGCCTCGTATTAACGAAGTCATGCACAACAATTCGGGCTAGTCATAATGATGTTTGAGATACCTGCAATTATTAATTGGAGTAGTCAAAATTGAATTACAGATATCTGCAATTGTCATTTTGGATATGTGACAAGATGAGTGTCGTTTTCAGTGACATCACTGCTGATATCTGTAATTCAGTACAGACTAGTCAAAACTAAATTACAGATATCTGTCTTTTTGACTATGCAGAATGACGTTAAAGTTTGACTATTCGCAATAAAAACATGGTGTTTTTGATATCTGTTGTGTTAATTCTGGATAGTCAAACTGACCCAATAAACTTTCAAACAGCTTGCAAACAGCTAGCACACCCTGCTCTGCCCAGGTTGCATAATGTAGATAAATATATTTATTCAGTTCAATTCAAATAAACACTCCAGGTCGTGGTTATGCGTGCGAGCCTGTAAAGAGCGGTGCAGGCAGAAAGCTGCATAGATGAAAATGAGAGCATATCTGTTTTTGTTTTAAAGAAAGTAAGTTAACACTGACGACAGCAAGGCTTGGGAGAAAGAAACGAGGTGATATTTAGGCCCACTTTCATTACTGTGAGGCTATCAGAAGGGAGCCGACGTGGCTGTAAATAAATGACTTGCAAGAATACCATAAACCTGAAGAGATACATTATGCTCAGCACAGAGAAATTGAGGTAGCTTACAGCCTGTGTTTTTAGTCATATTAATATTCTTAGTTTTCAGTGAAAATGAAATGCAAAAATTACCATTCCAATTACGTTCGCCACTGATATTGCAACTGCAATATCTGTCAAAATAATCACAATATGGTTTTATTCATTAATTTGCGTAACATTCAGCCCTAGTGTATTTGGGATTTCTGCCATCAGGTGTCATGTTTTGGTTTAATCTTCCTTTGCCTTGTTCAAACATTCTCCCTGATTCTTTCCCAATCAGAGATGTCTGTATAGCACAAAGGCAACGTAAGAGTCTGGTGTGATATATCCTGCCTCAGATGGGTGACAAATTAAAGAAAAAAACCTACATAAAGTGTCTTAGAAAACTGTTGGGGCACCTGGAGCCTCTAGAACAGCTCCAACACTCCTTGGTGTAGTTTCTACAAGTATCTGAACTCCACTGGAAGGATCAAAAAGAATTTTTCCAAAAAAATATTCCCTCATTTGGTGTGTGGAAAATGGCAGTGGGGAGCACTGTCTCTCAAATCTGTCCAAAATAACGCATATGTACGCATTTAGGTTCAGATCTGGTGACTGCAACGGCTGTAGCATATGATTCACATCATTTTCATACTCTTAAAAACACTCTTATTACCCTGGGGGGAAAAACCCACTCAGATCTGTGTCATCATAGTATATGTTTCTCAGCCCCCTCTCAAGTTTTTCCTTCAGTGTGTCACCCGTGGTCATGATCATATCCTGTAAATATTTTTTGTTGTGATGTAGATCCCATACCAGACTTTGACGTGTCTGTGAATCAGTCGTCTAAATCAATCACTGTCACCGTGGAGCCCGGAGAGAAAGTCAACGCCAGATGGTGTTACCAAGAAAATGCAGTGGACTGCCGCAACTGGGCAGATTCTCCCAAAATTGTTAGTGACACATTTTAAATGCATATGTGAACTTTTGTTTGTACACACTAAATAATGTAAACAATATTATTTTCTTTCTCTGTAACTTATTTGTGTGTTCTTTTCAGATTGATCCATCTCAGTCTCGATCAGCAGTTCTTAACATCCCTTACCTGCTGCCGTGTGTGTGCGTGCAGGTACCTTCTGCTCCAAATACTTGTTTGATGCAGGCAATATTATTATTTTGTGAAATCCAGTCTTTTTTTTTCATGCCTGTCTGTCTTGTCCGCGTTGACAGGTATATTATAACCATGAAGATGCCAGTCGACATAAAAAGTGCCCATTTCAAAATAAAAGCCTTGCAGGTGAGTGTGATGGACGATTCATGTCAGAGTCTGACTGAGAATAAACCGTTCCTGTAGGGACTTTTTGTTTTATAGCTGACAACTGAGATGCTCTGTCTCATACAAAAGTACAAAACAGGGGTGTTCCGTTACATCTGTTGAGTGGGTGTCTTGCAGTCTTTCACAAAACCAGAAAACAAAAATCCTACCAGAATCCTATGTTTTTAAATCTTATCATTTATTGTATGTGTCATTTCTTTCTGTGTGTTTTTTTTTTTTTTTTTTTTCTAACATCACACACAATCCCACTGTAATTTAGAGATATTTAAAAAAAATATATGGCTCATCTAAAGTAGGATTGGCCTACATTGGATTAGCCGTATCTTTGGTTAATAGGCATGATGAATTTACTGGCCTCGTCTTCCAAGGGGGTTCCACGTCCGAGGCATTACAGGAAATACAGAAAAGTAGCCTTTATCATAGTGGCCTAAGCCTTGAATCAAGAGTATTTTAAATGTGGCCCAATTAGCCATTTTTGCAGCTTTGGGGGGATATTTGCCTGAAAATCTATCATGTGGCATGTTCTAATGCCTCAAAACTATACTGCTGATCACCAGGATTCCTGTAGGCCTACATCAGCATCTTTTGTAAAAGTGCACACTCTTATAGGTTGACTTCTGTAAACTACTCAAACTGTAGTGTCTTAAATTTCCAAAACGATGGAAAAGAACATAGCCAAGCAAAGGTGTTAAAACTAGGTAAATTGGAATTATAGACACAGACTTGCTTCTGTTTTGTGACATTTTGTTTAGAGCCCAAATGTTTCACCAAGACATCGCCATCAGAGAACTATATTATGAGAAGATTCTGAGTTTTAAAATTTATACTCTTTTTCAAGGGTCAGTTCACCAAAATTACAAAAAGACATATAAATGGGATCTAGACGTGCAGATAGTTCTAGTGTGTCAAGGTTTTAAAAACTTTGTGGTGCATACAGCACTCAAAAGGGACATTTGAAAAAAAACTACAGCATAAAGACTGGAAAGAAATTTTGCCCACCAGCACCTCTGAAGCTCAAGAGTTAATGCTTCATATCTTGTTTGTTTAATCCAAACAAAAGTTTTAGTGTAACTTTTCACCCTGTTTCTACTTTTTTTTGCTAAGTTAAGCTAATGGTCACCGGGCATTAGCTTCATATTTTATGAACAGATATTGAAGTCTCGGTGATATTTCCCAAACTATTCGAGTATACCGGGTGAAGTTTCAGACAAGTATCCAAAACCTTAGCACATAAAACAGAAACTATCTGCACACCCTCACACCAGAAACAGTCAGAAAAAATGTTTTCAACTTGGGTGAACCATTTTGTACTTTCATGATACTGTTTACTATAGCTCAATATATAATGACTTACATTGGTAAATTATAATGTGGCTGGTTTACCTCAACTGCATCCGTGTATAAACCACAGTCTTGACAGGTTGTTGTCCTAGTGTAAACATCAGCATCTACATTGCCTCTACAGATGTCAGAGATGTTTGGCGCTCCTCCAGTGTCACACTTTATGGCTCAAAGTTCTCTTTGCATCCAGTGTGTCCTGCCAATGACCTGAAGATCTCTGCCTCCCTCTGCTGGAGGCAACACGAACTCCTCTGCACACCTGTGCTCAACTCTACACTGGAAGGTGGACCAAACTTGGTATGTTTGGCAGGACTGCTGGTGGTACTGGTGATAGATGCCTGACTTTAAATGAATAAAGCTTTCTCACGCTGCTTGTCCACTGTGTCTCCTCAACAGATATTTAACATATCTGAACTGGACACACACCCTCAGATGTGTGTGCAGGTGAGAATAAGCCAAAATCCCATTTGCCTACTATTTATTTATTTATTTATTTATTTTTATCACAGATTCACATATTTGTTTAATTTTTGCAGTTTTCTCTACAAGACAGCCATAATATATCTTGTCCCTTCCAGGCTGGTAAGTCAAGTGGGGAAAGACTGTTTCTTTTGCTTATAGCTGTGATAAGTCTGAATTTATCTGCCGGTTTCCCTCTATTGACTCCCTCCCTCCTTGTCCTTCACAGATATGTCATCATGGGAGGTGCATGTTGGACCGGGCAGGAAGAGCATGTTTTTGTATCTCACCTCTTCTGTTCGAGCAAAGTTCTCCGCTCAACTTTGTCTCCTCAATGAGAGGGAATGTACACCTGTGGGCCAGGTCCACTCAGTAACAATGGTAAACGTGCAGTACATATGTGTTTGTGAGAAAGAAAGAGCTAAAGAGAGGGGGGGGAAATGGCATTTTAATTTTCATGTGAGCAAATATTTGACTCCTCGCATCCATTTTACAGGACAGTAATACTATATCAAGGATAAATGTACCTCTTCACTTTCTTGCTGAGAAGCCGTGTGTGCAGGTAAAGTACATGGGGTGCCATTGTGCAAGATTGAGAAAAGTGTTTTTGGTCATGGAGTGTTAGAGTTTCTCTCCTCTCAATTCTTTCAATCTGCTTTTCTGCAGGTGTGGCAGTCAGATCCTGCTCTTCGTGGCAGAAGAATTCTGTGCCCAGACTGTAAGTGTATTCAAGACATTCTCTCACACACAGTGTACAAACATATGAGCATTTGTGTGTCAGTCCACGGATCAATGCATGTATGCACACACACAACTCCTACAAAGTAAATTCCACACACTACCCCTTCTGTGTTTTACAGACACGCACAACAGATGTGGCATGTATGCTGTGGCATCTTTGATATTTGTGGTCATTGTTTTGTTACTTGGAATTTTCATCCATCGTCTCACCAAGAGTGGAGCTGCAGGTCAGTTCTGTTTCCTCCTTTAAAAACTAGCTCAAGGTACTGGTTCATTCCATTTGAATAATCACTTTGTCTTTGAGTGGTTGCATGTCTGATTAGAAATCATTTTAATTTCACCATTGTATTGCCTCTGTTGGCAACTTTGTTAAATTTACAGTCTCAAAGGAACGACTGACAGTTAGCCAACAAGAAATGAATACTTTTTTTTCCCCCTCTTGCTTTTAGGTTGGCTCTGTATCGAGAAGCCAGTATTGCTGGTGTGCTCATCAGAGGAGTCAGCCCATGTCTCTGCTGTGTGTGCATTAGCCTCAGTCCTCCAGGGGGAGCTGAGTGCCACAGTGCACATGGCTTTGTGGGCCCAAAGCTCTCAAACAAAGGCTAGGACTGGAGTGGCAGACCTGGGTCCACTTCCCTGGCTGTACGGGCAGTGGGAATCCGTGCGCAAGGCACAAGGAAAAGTAGTGATAATTTGGAGTGCTGAAGCCAAGAAGACCTATGAGAAGTGGTGGGAAGAGAGGGCAAATGTGGATAAGAATGTGAGAAAAAAGGAAGATTGCAGTAAAGCAGAGATGAGACATGAAGAAATAAGAGTAGAGATGGCAGAGGATCTGAAACTAAATGGAAGAAGCCCAGGAAATGGCAAAAAAGGGAAAAAATATTGTGTTGAATTATGTCATGATGAAGAGTGGTACCCCTCCAATGAGCCTTCTGCAGTGATAGCACCAGTGTTTACAGCTGCTCTGGCCTGCTTAGAGGGGGCGCTGCAGGGTTGCAAAGGTCAGGGAGTGGTCCTTGTTTACTTCCAGGGCCTTTGCCACAGCAGGGACATCCCAAAGTCCTTCAGAGGTGTCCCTCGGTACTGCTTACCGCAGGATTTCAGGGGTTTAATACAGGAGCTGGGAGGGATGAGAAGACAGACAAAGACTGGTAAATTCATGTGGCACTGCTGCCCCAGACTCCTGTCTAAAGTACTGTCAGTATGGCTGGGACGGCAACTAGCCCAGAGACTAAAAACACTGCTGCCTCAGACATGAGGACAGAGAATGCAGAGAATGCCCAGTGTCACATCACCACTGAAAATGATGTCAGATGAGACCCAGAGCAGGCTCAAGTTGCCACTGGCAGTCAATATGGCAAGGCCAGGAACTGTACAAGAGCATGAGCCTCTCCACGGGTCACTATGGAGAGCAGAGACACTTCAACCTTGGGTTTCATGTGTCTGATGGAGACAGACTTTTGTTCTGCTGGAAACACTATACGTACATAAGACACGGGAGCTGGTCTTCCATTGTGACCACATTGGAGCCAATTACTCTGTGAGAATTGTTCATTACTTGGTGCCTTCGTGTCAGAAAATGCCACCACTTGTTTTGCATATTAAGAAGAAAAATAGTCTGTCCTGTCGCCTGCATTTAGTCGTTAACAGATTCTCTTTATGGTGCTTTCGTGACTAAAGCCATAGTCAACACCTGTTTTATCTCTTCAAGGCTAACCGCTATGAAAAACTGGTTGCAAATGCATTTAGTGTTGCGTGTACAGGTGACGCTGTTAACAGGGACGTACAAATTTGCATAGGATTTTCTAAACAGAGACTTTGTGCCAAAGCTGCCCACATGATTTCCAGTCTTGGTGTGCAAAAGGTGAAGAAACTTGTGTGCTTGACTATTTGGCAGTTAATTCACGTGGACATGTGTTTTACATAGAGTGTGTGTGTGTGTGTGTGTGTGTGTGTGTGTGTGTGTGTATATATATATATAATTAAATATTTGCACACATACTACCTCCTAAAAAGAAAGTAGCCTATTAATCAGTCAATGTCTTGTTGTTTTCCCCCCTCAGGCATACTGCACATTTTTTCAGCCCCTTGAAGAAATATTTGTTCAATGTCTTAACTCAACTTACTCCATAGTTTTATCCTGCTTCAATGAACAATGTTGAGATATAAGCCTAACACCGTTGGTGTTCTGCAATTTTGTACAGAAAATAATAAAGGAAATGCTTAAAGATTCATGTATAATTACTAAAATAACTTGTGATGATAACAAATGCCATAAGCACCATGTATTTATTCAAAGTAGTTACACTGAACAACCACAACAAGTATTCTGCTTGACAGGACTGATGAGGAAGTAAATCACTTTCAGTAGATAAAACACTGGAAATACCTTTATTGCAATTACTGCAAAACAACAATCAAGTTCCACAGGTAAAGATTAATGTGTCAGGAGATGTTAGATGTTTCATAAATTGTCATGATGCATATTCAACCTGTAGATACAAAGTCACACAAGAATAGTTATAAAACGGATTGGATATTCAGCCAATATAGTATTAATTGACTAAATATCTGTAGGTCAGTTCAGTCACATGCAAATGGGTTTTGCCATGATATAAATAGCTGAACCATAAAGGCCATGTTCCTTGGGCACATGGCTATCATGGAAACAACCAAATATGATTAGAGCCACAATGCATTTTTTTTATTGCTACACACTAACCGTACCTCAGACCACAGGTAACACAGATGTTAGGACTCCATAACGTGCAGCAGATAAGCAAGACTACAAACATTAACATAATCTACAACAGTGGATTTAACTGGCATCACTTGGATAAAGGTTAATGATTAAACTTAATAAACTAAAAATATTCAAACAACTGCCTCTATATTAACATCTAATGGGTGCAAAGGTAGTTTAGAGTTAAAGGAGCAAACCCTTTGACCAAATAATGATAGGTTCTAGTCCTGCAACAGCCAATATGTTGACTGACACTGTTAAAAACAATTCATTGAACCCCCATCCACTTAGAGTTTCAGTGTTATGCTTCAAAAGAAGTGACCATAAACAAATGTTTGCACATTATTGGTCCAGATTACTGACATGAAGTCCTGGCCTTTTTAGTGTTGCCATCACTGGCCAGAGAGAAACAAAAATTTGACCTACAGGTGCTGGTCATATAATTAGAATATCATCAAAAAGTTGATTTATTTCAGTAATTCCATTCAAAAAGTGAAACTTGGATATTATATTCATTCATTACACACACTGATATATTTCAAATGTTTATTTCATTTAATTGTGATGATTAAAACTGACAACTAATCAAAATCCCAAATTCAGTATCTCAGAAAATTAGAATATTACTTT
Organism: Micropterus dolomieu; assembly: GCF_021292245.1. Classification (NCBI taxonomy): domain Eukaryota; kingdom Metazoa; phylum Chordata; class Actinopteri; order Centrarchiformes; family Centrarchidae; genus Micropterus; species Micropterus dolomieu. The sequence continues at coordinate 12,704,243 of NC_060157.1, forward strand.
AGACCAATACAAAAAAAGGATTTTTAGAAATGTTGGCCAACTGAAAAGTATGAACATGAAAAGTATGAGCATGTACAGCACTCAATACTTAGTTGGGGCTCCTTTTGCCTGAATTACTGCAGCAAGGCGGCGTGGAATGGAGTCGACCAGTCTGTAGCACTGCTCAGGTGTTATGAGAGCCCAGGTTGCTCTGATAGTGGCCTTCAGTTCTTCTGCATTGTTGGGTCTGGCGTATCGCATCTTCCTCTTCATAATACCCCATAGATTTTTTTATAGGGTTAAGGTCAGGTGAGTTTGCTGGCCAATTAAGAACAGGGATACCATGGTCCTTAAACCAGGTACTGGTAGCTTTGGCACTGTGTGCAGGTGCCAAGTCCTGTTGGAAAATGAAATCTGCATCTCCATAAAGTTGGTCAGCAGCAGGAAGCATGAAGTGCTCTAAAACTTCCTGGTAGACGGCTGCGTTGACCTTGGACCTCAGAAAACACAGTGGACCAACACCAGCAGATGACATGACACCCCAAACCATCACTGACTGTGGAATCTTTACACTGGACTTCAAGCAACGTGGATTCTGTGCCTCTCCTCTCTTCCTCCAGACTCTGGGACCTTGATTTCCAAAGGAAATGCAAAATCTACTTTCATCAGAGAACATAACTTTGGACCACTCAGCAGCAGTCCAGTCCTTTTTGTCTTTAGCCCGGGCGAGACGCTTCTGACGCTATGTCTTGTTCAAGAGTGGCTTGACACAAGGAATGCGACAGCTGAAACCCATGTCTTGCATACGTCTGTGCGTGGTGGTTCTTGAAGCACCGACTCCAGCTGCAGTCCACTCTTTGTGAATCTCCCCCACATTTTTGAATGGGTTTTGTTTCACAATCCTCTCCAGGGTGCGGTTATCCCTATTGCTTGTACACTTTTTTCTATCACATCTTTTCCTTCCCTTCGCCTCTCTATTAATGTGCTTCGACACAGAGCTCTCTGAACAGCCAGCCTCTTTAGCAATGACCTTTTGTGTCTTGCCCTCCTTGTGCAAGGTGTCAATGGTCGTCTTTTGGACAGCTGCCAAGTCAGCAGTCTTCCCCATGATTGTGTAGCCTACAGAACTAGACTGAGAGACCATTTAAAGGCCTTTGCAGGTGTTTTGATTAGTTTTTAATTAGCTGATTAGAGTGTGGCACCAGGCGTCTTCAATATTGAACCTTTTCACAATATTCAAATTTTCTGAGATACTGATTTTGGGGTTTTCGTTAGTTGTCAGTTATAATCATCAAAATTAAAAGGAATGAACACTTGAGAAATATCAGTCTGTGTGGAATGAATGTATACATTATACAAGTTTCACTTTTTGAATGGAATTACTGAAATAAATCAACTTTTTGATGATATTCTAATATGTCCAGCACCTGTATTTCGTTTACATTTTGGCAAACTGACACTACTACTACTAAAGACTTAAACACGATTATAGGGCAAGCTCTGGAGTTATAACGAGTATTTTTCAATCATTTGATATCGATAATTATCACATCATATTAAAAGTTTAAAGGCTGATTTTTGCTCTTGAGTGAAAGTTGAAGAAACCAGATGGTTAATCGTAGTTTTTAACTATCCTTAATGGTCAGAACATGACACGTAATACTAAACAGTCGATCACTTAACAAATCTGAGGTAGGTAACATTCAAAACAATTATGAAAAAGAATTAAATCTGTCGTTGCTGTGCATGGGGAAATTCTTGTTTTATTTGTTATGTTATTGAGGAAAATTATATTGAGGTAATTGTTTTACTGCCCAGCCCTATTGTGACACTGAATCTGAAGTAATATTACAACGGTGTTTTAAATGGTACATGGTCTGTATTTGTGTAGCGCCTTTCTAGTCTTTGTGACCACTCAAAGCGCTTTAGACTATGTCACATTCATCCTTTGGGAACACATTCATTCACATTCACACACCAATGTCACAGCCACCGGGAGCAATTTGAGGTTCAGGGTCTTGCCCAAGGACACTTCTGACATGGGGACTGGCGGAGCCGGGGATCGAACCACCAACCTTCCAGTTAGTGGACGACTGCTCTACCCCGAGCCACAACCTTCCCAATTTTACTATACTGTCATTTATTACCTGTTTATACACAATCTTCTAATGCCCACAATCAAGTGCCCACAGCAGGAGTTATAGCTGTTGAATTATTAATCTGCTTTAACTACATTGGTGTTATAAATAATTTATTAAAATGTTTATACACTGCTTATAAATGCTCGACCCACTCGTCACCTATGCAGACAACATAGGAGGTCATTATGCGTGATCAATATAACTAGGTTGTGATGACAGCAGGATACTGGAAAATTGCACCCTACTTGTTTGTCTGTCCGCCGTCTCTTGGCCTCAGGTTCCTCCTCCTGCTCTGACTTCTCCCCTCCAGGTTCCTGGAACTCCTCCAGCTCCTCCGCCTTCTCCTTCGCCATGGCAACCACAGATGGTGGGAAGCAAGCCAACTCGGCAACGTGGATCCCAAAACTCTGGTCACACACACCTGAACACAGTTTGGAGACTTTATGGCACTGACTGAATCACATTAATTCATACAAGAGTTCACGTCCAACTATTGCTGAAACTTGACTTAACTTGAAAATCAACTCAAGGTCCACAGCCTTTTCTGCTTAGTTTCCTGATTCTAGTTTTGTATCAGTCGACAAAAGAAATGCATCATAATTTTATCAATTAATTGTTCAGAGAGGTCATCCTTGAAGAAATAGTTAGACATCTTTAAAGTAACTGTACTTTTACTTAAGTAGAATATTCTATCTATTTATGACATAGCGTCTGTTGCTCGAGGTAGAGCGGTCATCCACTTATCAGGTCAGTGTTTCGATCCTGGCTCCCCCGGACTGCATGCTGAAGTATTGTTGGGCAAGATACTGAACCCCAAATTGCTCCCAATGGCTGTTCCATCGGTGTGACCTTAGCCTCTGCCTTCAGTGTACGAATGTGACGTAGTGTAAAAACACCTTGATCCATATAACAACAAAAAAACACTAACTTAAAATGTAAAGACAACAATTTATGGCTTTACAGGGGTTATGTGATTGACTACTAGTTGGCCTGGCAACTTCACAGTAAAGCCTGGACCCTAATAACCCCCTGTAAAACCACAACTTTTTGTTTATACATTTTTTTGTACGGATTAAACAAACTAACTGTTAATAAGTGAGATTTAGAGGTGCTGGTAGGCTGATTTTGACAGAGCCTGGCAAGCTGCCCCCCCCATTTGCTAGTCTTTCTAGTCTAAGATAACTGTCAGCAGACTATAGCTTCATATTTCACAGATATTTTAGACATGAGAGAACAAAACTGCATTAACCACATGTATTGTCTGCTGACCTGGTTTGACTCTGTACAGCATGGTGAGTGTGTTGTGGGAGGTCAGGGCTGTGACGTGCAGGTTTTGGACAGAGGGCTGCTGTGCTGCCAGCGCCGTCAGCTCATGGAAGTGAGTGGCAAACAGACAGAAGCAGCCAATGTTGGAGGCAATGTGCTCGCTGATGGCCCAGGCCAGACCGAAGCCATCGTATGTGGACGTGCCTCTGCCAAGCTCGTCGATTATGATGAGGGAGTTTCCCGTGGCCGAGCTGGGGGGGCAAGCACGGATGATGAGAAAAATCTGTTTAGTGAAGCTGTAAACGAGCCTGTGTGTCGACTTCTTACCGCAGAATGGCAGCCGTCTCCAGCATCTCTGACATGAAGGTAGATACTCCTTTCACCTGGCTGTCTCCCGCTCCCACCCTGGCCAGGATGCTGTCGATCACGCTAAGCTCCGCCTTCTCGCATGGCACAAAGCAGCCGATCTGAGCCATCAGCGCAATCACACCTACCTGCCGGATAAATGTTGACTTGCCGCCCATATTTGGTCCTGCAGACAAAAAAAAAACAAAAATACAGGAGAGTTGTAGAAAGTGTACCATGTGTGATGGTGAGGTCCAAAATTTACCCACATATTACAGTAAATGCTTAAAGCTGGGTTTTCCCTTCAAGTTGCCTTAAAAGATCATCTCTGTTTATTCATATTTTATAGTTTTTGGTATAATTTCATGTGTTCCCCTTTCATGTTTTAAAAAGAAACTCAAAAATAATATTATAAAGTCTCTTTTGCGCATTCCTGTATGCGTTTCCAGTTCACCACTGCATCTGTGGAACCATGAAGAATTACAACATTTACTAATTTAAACCCGACTACTGCGATTGAAAGTCAATTTTCACCAACAAGAATTTTGGCACTTTGTGGTGCTTTGAGGTAGAAATTGATATTATTACCAACAGGAATAATGGCCAAAACCCAATATGTAATATCATTCTTTAACATTTAAAAACATTTTAAAAGAAAAATATATATCCATAGTCACGCTCCTTTTAGCTTTGACATTTTTATCATACTAACTGCACTGAAACTGTGGATATTTCACTGCAGAACTGCATAATCGCTTCACACCTGTTATAATATAGAAGCTCTTCTCTCCCTGGACAAAGGTGATGTTGTTGGGTATGAAGGCGGTGTCTGCATCCGTCTCCATGCAGGGATGTCTGGCCTGCTGCAGCTCCATACGCCTGCAGCCGTCCGCCAACAGACGGGGCCGAACATACGGCACGGGAGCAGAGACTGACGCCACGGCAAAACTCGCCACACCGTCCAGCTGTGCTATCACGTCGCTCAGCGTCTGGAGGGGATCCACGTAACCTGGTGAATAAAGAGTTCAACACTTGAAATGAATCATCACTGAGACAGGAAACTGCAGCATGTGCAGGCACAAATACCAGTCATTATCAAATGACTATTCTTCAAGTCATTTAAAAGTTCAATGCACTGTAGAGTTTACAGAGCTTGTGAATTAAATCAACTACTTAATGTCACATAAGAGAGATCATAGTTTTTCTTCACTGTCAAACCAGCGTCATGCTGATGAGAAAGTAAGCAACATGTGATGAGATGCCTCACCTGAAGCAATGTTGATGATCTCTTTCACGATGGCATTCTGGGCCTCCTCATACTCCTCCCTGTTCTTGGTGTACTCCTCATTTAGAGAGCTCAGTTTACTGTATACATGTGAAAGTGCACATGAATGAGAAAACAGATAGTCAGCTGACAGGAAGAGCCGGGTTATCCGAGGCTGACATTAGGTGTGTGTGACACACAGTGAGACGGACCTGTTTGTGAAGCGCACTCCGTTCTTCTGAACATCCAGGGTGGTGAATTTCTTGTTGTTCCTCAGACTCTTCTCCTCCTTGCAGGTGACTCTCAGGTAAAAACCGAGCATGGCGTTTGACTCCAGCTTCACCGTCTTACCAGCATCCAGACCTGAAACACAAAATGACTATGATGAGCTCAAACTGATATTCAAACACCCAAATATAAAACTACACTTGGCCATACATTTTCTGCCATTTTTCTGGTCTCAGGTCACTGTAGCAGGCTTTGCTTGTTGATTGAGCGACCAAACAAATTAACTGGGAAAGTGCACTAGAAGGGCCAGTTAGATGCTGCTGTGGTCCTTACTCTTCAGTACTACCAACAACACGTCTGCCCATGATATGTAGGCTACAGTGTAAGTTAGTTACCCGTAACACTGACATCAGTTGGACAATAATTTCGTCATGTAAAAAACATTAGTAATGTAGGCAAAATAGCTGTATACTGACTTTGAGGCAATGTTTGGTAAAATGATAATATTTTGTTCATATCATTACTAAAGTATGCACTCTAAAATTAAGACTTTAACCAAATTTTGACTTGCCACACATTCAGATTTTTAATCTTAGTCTTTCAGTGGGAAGCATCGGAAGCAATTTGGTGTTCAGTATCTTGCCCAAGACTGGTGGAGCCAGGATATCGAGCCTGCCGATCTTAAAGAACAGACCAGAGCAAAATCATTTTAATATATTGATCAATGTCTAATCAAGTCTGAATACAACTCTCAATAGGCTTCCAAGATTTACTAGCCAAACGGAAGATCTAACCGCATTTAGCGCTTGGCGGGTCTTGATTTTGGACCCTGGTTGGAGGGATCTGCACATCTGCCACATTCAAAACAAATGATTTTACAGCATATGATCGACTTGCTTCACATGGTGTGTGTAGTTACCTAGTTCCCTGGCTGCGCTGTTCAGGACTGCCTGCATGCTATTTTCCAGCGTATCCATCTTTTCTCTCAGTTCACTCAATGCTGGATCAAAAGACGCCTTCACCAGGAACTCGTGGTGGTCAATCTTGTTTACATGCAAGAAAAGATCCATGTAAACAACATGTAGAACTGATAATGTGCAAACATAATGTACGGAAAAATATTCTTACATTGTACATGTTTACAGAAATACTAAAGAAAAAGACCTGGTTCATGTCCAGAGTGGTTTCAATCATCTCCTGGTACTTCGCAAAGTCATTCTGCAGGTCTCTGAGAGGAGACAGGAACACCGCCTCCAACAGAACCTCGTAGCTACCTACAACACACACATACAAGAAATCAAAATAGGTAGTGTGCACGTACAGCGACTTACTGCAGTGTACAGTATGTATGCAGGCTCTTAATACATCTAAATCGAGTTGCCAGTTTATCAGGTATACCACCAGCCTCTCTAGGCTCTAGGCAACACCCAGTCTTTGGAGTCATACGGTTAAGTATCTGCAGTGCAGGCTGCCGGTGGTAGCCGTTTGAGGAGGAGCTATACACCATTACAAAAGTTGTACCTAATAAACTGGCACCTAATAAACTGGCTTTGTGTGTACCCGAGTATTTCTCCAGGGCTGTGACGAGGGCAGGGATGTGGCTCACAGCCTGGTAGACGCGGTAGCAGTCTTGCAGTGTCGCAGTGTGACGGAGGAACTTCTTGGCCAGACGGTGAAGATCAGGAAACCGCCGCAGCAAGTCCTCCTGACAGGTCTGCCTGAGCTCAGAGTCGCACACAAAACTCTCCACCAGGTCCAGCCTGTACACACACAAAAAAAGAGTATCTACAAAATTTGTCTTTTGAGTGCAATTAATGTCCATAGTAGATTTGTCCATAGCAGCACCTACTACCTTCAATAAAACAAAACAATAAAAACACACTCTATTCAACTACAGGTATTTCAAAGAACAATGTAGAAATTGGGGAAAATCAGAGTCCTTTAATAAAGGGGTATCTGCTGATACAGATTTCAATCCATTACTTACAGTTACTTAAATGCTGATTAAATATGTATATGACATATTGAAATTACAGCTGTAGCTACTAAATCTTCACCTTATCTTTCACAAATCTCAGACACCGGCTGCAGAAAACATCTTGAAACAGATTACCTTTGGCCTGCATCAGCTAATATGACCTCTGGCAACGTTTTGTCATTTTGTCATTGACCAAAGTGCCAGCTATAATTGAGAAGCTGATACCTGCATTTTTTGTGCACCGTTCTTTGCTAGTAAAGGGGACAGACAACAGTTTTGTTAGTGTACAAGTTTAGGGACTCTTTTTTTAGGCCAGAGTCTCTCAGTAACCCAAATTATTTTTCATATTCACACACAAATGTTCACTCGCTTATGAAGTTAAATGCTTCACTGTGATTCATTAAGGATGCTGCAACAGGCTGATTTGGACAAAGAATAGAGTTCAGTAAGAAAGAATCGGACCTAGCTGAAACATCTCTAGTAGAAGTATTTGAGGTCGACAGTTGTATTACCTCTCCTCTATTTTGGTTTTGTCCATGAGTGGTTGTTTGATCCATTGGTTGACCAGCCGCTGACCCTGCGGCGTACGGCACTTGTTCAACAGACCGGCCAATGAATGAGCTCCACTGGTGTCGTCAGGCGATCCCTGGAAGATAAATTTAAAATAGCTCGTTTCAAAGCCTGTAAAATGTTATGATGATAAATATCTTATGGCGTCTATAGCACATACTACTGCTGATCCCTGGGAACAAAAAACACAAACATCATACACTTTTGATCATTAGAGTTTACAATGCATCTACAAACGACATCCCATGACATCTATATCAAAATGTGCCACAGCAACAAAAGAAGAGGCTCAGACTCCGGCTATAATAATGCAGAAACTATTCCATTACAGCTCTAACAGAAACAAAAATAACAAAAACAGGTCACAAATAATGTGAATTTTTTTAGCCTGCCGGGGTATTGTGATACAACATACATTTGGAAAGCAGTGTTCTCGGTTTCATTTTCTCGCTTTTTTCCTAGTCTACTGACAGTTAGATAAGAAGATTGATACCACCCTCATGTCTGTACCGTAAATACGAAGCGATTCCCGTAGCTTAGCATAAAGACTAGAAAGGGGGTCGACTGCACCTGGTCATTTTGTAACCCCCCATAAAACCCAAAACGGTCATTGTTACACTTCTGTATTGAACAAACAAGATACAGTGTTAATTAGTGCGCTTTAAGAAGCATTAGTAAGCAGCTTGTATTACCTTCAGAATGAGCCAAGCCAGCCATTTTTCCCGTTTCCAGTCTTTATGCTAAGCTAAGCAGTTAATGGCAGTAGGAGAATGACATCTAAAAAGTTATTCGCTTTCTTGCTGAGTGTTAAATGAGAACATTGATACCCCTCTCCTATCTTTACTCTACAGCTCTAGCTCCATAATAGTGTTTCAAGTTGGGAGGTCCCAAAGGTCCTGTACACGCTTCATACATGATTGGTTGGACACAGAAAGAGAATGTTTCTTTTGTCATTTAAGTGATCGGACGCTTTAGTGTTTTTAAACCACTATGGTTACTGGGGGGTGAGCTTCTACGACCTGGTTCCTGTCACTGACCTGGAAGAGGTTAAGAGCCCTCACTGCAGCATTGTCCAGCCTCATGTACTGACCCAGCTCCAGAGTGGTCAGACTGAAGGAGTTGAAGTTAGACTCATCAGACAGCAGTTCAAGGAAACGCACCACTGCAGCCAGGCACGACATCGCCACCTTTGAATAACAAATACACGCAGAGACTCTAGTCAAACATTTCATATATTGAACTTTACAAATATTGAACTTTTTACTTTATATTTGAAGATGTAATTAACAATACACATTTAGGGACCATTTCATTGCATGTATTGTTTACTATATCTAACAAGAGATCTAACTGACTACTAAGCAGCTTTTCATTTTGCCATAAATATTCAAACAAGCCAATACTAAGCAAACACAGATGCTGGGAAACATATGAATTTGACCGATTGTTGTATGAAAAAGATCATTAGTAAGGTAAAGTTCAGCGCAGGAAAGCCGAAAGACTTTTCTAATCAATCCACCCCTCCTACTGAAGTTACATATAATAATGACAAATAATAAAAATAAAGACACAAAAGACAAAAGTAAAACAGAGTCTTGCATGAGTGTTCTCTTATCTTCTTAAATTTTCCATTTTGGATATTTGTATAAACATTTCATATGTTCCACAGACGTTTGTAATATGTAAGAAATCTGGATATGAAATATCTGGTCATCCTGTTCACTGTCCATGGAACAATACAGGTGCTGGTCATATAGTTAGAATATCATCAAAAAGTTGATTTATATCAGTAATTCCATTCAAAAAGTGAAACTTGGATATTATATTCATTCATTCCACACCGACTGATATATTTCAAATGTTTATTTCATTTAATTGTGATGATTAAAACTGACAACTAATGAAAATCCCAAATTCAGTATCTCCAAAAATTAGAATATTACTTAAGACCAATACAGCTGTACAACAGGTGAAAGAGCATACTGGAAATGAATCATAGGTTATAATCAAAATCAAGTTGTCTGTGAGCAACACAATTAACCATCAATGGCATGTTAACCCATTATCAGGATTCTTCATGATTGCTTTATACGTTTTAAACATTAAATCTTGATAATGTGCGCCTCACAGCTACTCTGTCAAAATACTGATAGTGCAACATGAAAAAAGTTATTTGTCTTTGACATGAGGGATAATCGTGCTGTATGGAAGTATATTTTGCCATGGAGTCAGTAAAATATAGGCTACAACCTTTAGCCAATACAGGTGCTGGTCATAGAATATCATCAAAAAGTGAATTTATATTCATAGATTCATTCAAAAAGTGAAACTTGTATAATGTATACATTCATTACACACAGACTGATATTTCAAATGTTTATTTCATTTAATTGTGATGATTAAGACTGACAACTAATGAAAATCGCAAATTCAGTAGCTCTAAAAATTTGAATATTACTTAAGACCAATACAAAAACAGGATTTTTAGAAATTTTGGCCAACTGAAAAGTATGAGCATGTAGAGCACTCAATACTAAGTCAGGTCTCCTTTTGCCTGAATTACTGCAGCAATGCGGCGTGGCATGGAGTCGATCAGTCTGTGGCACGGCTCAGGTGTTATGAGAGCCCAGGTTGCTCTGATAGTGGCCTTCAGCTCTTCTGCATTGTTGGGTCTGGCATATCGCATCTTCCTCTTCACAATACCCCATAGATTTTCTATAGGGTTAAGGTCAGGCGAGTTTGCTGGTCAATTAAGAACAGGGATACCATGGTCCTTAAACCAGGTCCTGGTAGCTTTCGCACTATGTGCAGGTGCCAAGTCCTGTTGGAAAATGAAATCGGCATCTGCATAAAGTTGGTCAGCAGCAGGAAGCATGAAGTGCTCTAAAACGTCCTGGTAGACGGCTGCGTTGACCTTGGACCTCAGAAAACACAGTGGACCAACACCAGCAGATGACATGGCACCCCAAACCATCACTGACTGTGGAAACTTTACACTGGACTTCAAGCAACGTGGATTCT
>NC_060157.1:12715134-12748696 GCF_021292245.1 Micropterus dolomieu
ATTAGAAAAAAGTTGATTTATTTCAGTAATTCCATTCAAAAAGTGAAACTTGGATAGTATATTCATTCATTACACACAGACTGATATTTCAAATGTTTATTTCATTTAATTGTGATGATTAAAACTGACAACCAATGAAAATCCCAAATTCAGTATCTCCAAAAATTAGAATATTACTTAAGACCAATACAAAAAAAGGATTTTTAGAAATGTTGGCCAACTGAAAAGTATGAACATGAAAAGTATGAGCATGTACAGCACTCAATACTTAGTTGGGGCTCCTTTTGCCTGAATTACTGCAGCAATGCGGCGTGGCATGGAGTCGATCAGTTTGTGGCACTGCTCAGGTGTTATGAGAGCCCAGGTTGCTCTGATAGTGACCTTCAGCTCTTCTGCATTGTTGGGTCTGGTGTATCGCATCTTCCTCTTCACAATACCCCTTAGATTTTCTATAGGGTTAAGGTCAGGCGAGTTTGCTGGCCAATTAAGAACAGGGATACCATGGTCCTTAAACCAGGTACTGGTAGCTTTGGCAGTGTGCAGGTGCCAAGTCCTGTTGGAAAATGAAATCTGCATCTCCATAAAGTTGGTCAGCAGCAGGAAGCATGAAGTGCTCTAAAACTTCCTGGTAGACGACTGCGTTGACCTTGGACATCAGAAAACACAGTGGACCAACACCAGCTGATGACATGGCTGAGTGATGGCCATCACTGACTGTGGCAACTTTACACTGGACTTCAAGCAACGTGGATTCTGTGCCTCTCCTCTCTTCCTCCAGACTCTGGGACCTTGATTTCCAAAGGAAATGCAAAATCTACTTTCATCAGAGAACATAACTTTGGACCACTCAGCAGCAGTCCAGTCCTTTTTGTCTTTATCCCAGGCTAGACGCTTCTGACGCTGTGTCTTGTTCAAGAGTGGCTTGACACAAGGAATGCGACAGCTGAAACCCATGTCTTGCATACGTCTGTGCGTGGTGGTTCTTGAAGCACTGACTCCAGCTGCAGTCCACTCTTTGTGAATCTCTCCCACATTTTTGAATGGGTTTTGTTTCACAATCCTCTCCAGGTTGCGGTTATCCCTATTGCTTGTACACTTTTCTACCACATCTTTTCCTTCCCTTCGCCTCTCTATTAATGTGCTTGGACACAGAGTTCTGTGAACAGCCAGCCTCTTTAGCAACGACCTTTTGTGTCCTGCCCTCCTTGTGCAAGGTGTCAGTGGTCATCTTTTGGACAGCTGTCAAGTCAGCAGTCTTCCCCATGATTGTGTAGCCTACAGAACTAGACTGAGAGACCATTTAAAGGCCTTTGCAGGTGTTTTGAGTTAATTAGCTGATTAGAGTGGCACCAGGTGTCCGCAATATTGAACCTTTTCACAATATTGTAATATTCTGAGATACTGATTTTGGGGTTTTCATTAGTTGTCAGTTATAATCATCACAATAAAAAGGAATGAACACTTGAAATATATCAGTCTGTGTGGAATGAATGTATACATTATACAAGTTTCACTTTTTGAATGGAATTACTGAAATAAATCAACTTTTTGATGATATTCTAATTATATGACCAGCACCTGTAGATATTTTACCTGGTTTGATTAACGTTGTCACATCTGACAACAATCTGAATCGTCAAGCATGCTACCAAGCAAGCATGACTACCTTTGGTTGTTTATTACCAACTGCATCATAGCAAGCACATACTTGTTGTGCACATGACGTTTTCACCTCCTGAGAGCTGCGACACGCCCAATGCCCGAACTGTCAATAATCGGGAAGGACTTGTGGAATAAAAGCACAGGAGGTTTAATTTAACTCACAACAGTTGGCCGGTGTGGGACAAGACGTAGTCACTGCCTTACCATTGTCATGCCGTGCATGGTGAGAGGGATAACTGACTTTCGAGCTTTGTTTTACGGGTGAGGAGAGTCTAGCCGTAGAACAGGAAACGTATACCGGAGAGAGGCACCCTGTGACAGGCGCAGAGACGCTCTCCAAGAAATGGCCCTCACTCACCGTCTGGTTTCATGTAGTCCTCTGTTGTCACTGCTGCGCTTCTGGCTGTTAATGTCCGCGAGAGCGCTACAAATGACTGAGAAAGACGCACCTGAAATCACCTGTACTGAGGTAAGAAAGTCACCATGATAATCTTCTAGTTTCTTAATAACATACGAAATTATTGGTACTAGGCTAACAAAAACACCTTCTCTTATATTGTTAAAGGTGTCCTTTATCTATCAATCAATCAATCAATCAGACTTTATTTGCATGGCACCTTTCCTGCAAAATAACAATTCAATGTGGTTCACACTGTTAAAATAACCAACCAGAATAACCATGTAACGAAAATACAGTAATAAAAGAGTCTGCTTTGCAAAATTACTAGGTAAGATAAACTAAGAAAATAAAAGAAATAAGAATGAATAAATAGAATAAAGAAAAGTAAAAAAGAAAAATTTAAAAAGATAAATAAATTAGGAAACTAAACTAAAAAGATGGGTTTTAAGATTTCTTTTTAAATTTTATTTATGATACAAAACAACAGCCAAATTAAAAACCTGTTATAAGTTGTTTATAATTTAGTTCTGGATATAATTTAGTTCTAGATCCGGTTTTACATTATAAATTTTGTTTGGACTTAAATGATGTGTGTTAACTTTTTTATTGTCTAGCCAATTGATACATGGCACAATTCAGTTTGCAGGCTTCAGGTTTTTGTATTAGGACAGACAGACAGAGAGATCAGAGTTTAATGTCCATTACTTATTTACTGTTGTGCCAGAGCATGACACCTTACTCCACTGCTCTTTTTTCAAAGAGGGTTGTTGTGGCATGAATTTCCTCAGAATTTTGTTTCAGAGGAAAGGTCAGTATGTGTAAAATGGAATACAAATCAAATTCATGTACACACCGACAATCAAAACTTTAGAAAAGGAAAGATTAAACATTACAAAGAACCATAAATCTATGTGTGTGAAGTTTTTTTTGACAGTTTGAAAGAGGAAGAGAGCAATAGATGTTGCCCCCTTACAGTAGATCTGAATGCAGATGTCACTTTACTCCCTGAATTACTTTACTAGATATTGATAGACGGATCTAACGACCGCGGTGAAGTTTTAAGTTGGATATTCCACAGACATTCACCCAGGATCCGGTGACGGCTTCTTACTCAGTTCACCTAGTGTCGGCAGTATAAGTGCGGTTAGCCCCCCTCCGATAGCTCGCTTTTAACCACCGGGGGTCAGCTTAGGGACCATCAATAAATTACAATTGTTAAAACCGTGTTATGTGAAAATCATCATTTATTTCAATAGCTTCCATGTCATGTGATTCATGGACTCCAAACCAATGCCGAATTGTAGTAGGCCACTACATTAGGCGAATCAGACACACCTCTTAATTTTGAACAAATAAATGATGATTTTCCCTCTTTAGGTCCTTTTCAGACACTTTGCCTTGCTCAATGATCAAACGGCGTTATAACCACATAGCCTATAGCCTATTTACTGAATGTCAAGGAATGATAGGCTACTTCTATTAAGTGTATTAAAATATTAAACATTCTAAACGTTCATAAAATATATAGGCCTACTTCGTATCATTTAACACCATTGATGGACCCCACAAAGAATATTAGGCCTATATCGTTTAAAAGCAGTAGCCTATTTGGAGGTGCATGCAATTCTTGGTAGGCAGGCAAAACTCCACATAACACCGGCCGCTACGCGATCTCCTGGCTCTGTACGCTCCACCGCCCCGCTCCCTCTCTGGTAGGGTTGTGTCGCTAGTACGACCAGCGCGCTGTGAACGGTTCGCGATCATTCCCTCTGGCTGGATGAATATTACGCATGATCCATGCACTACTGCAGCTGGGGGCTCCCCGCAGCGCCACGCAACTTTCTAAATTATTCCCTCTCAGGTTGCAAACACAACCGCAGTTGTTGTGTTAAGCTTAACTGTAGCAAAATGGCTACATATGATGATGATGATGATTATGATTAGCCTAATTATTATTATTATTATTATTATTATTATAAGACCTATGCCTGATACTTTCACAGTCAGTGCCAGGGCTGCATGCTTGCAGCTATTTATGATTCAGCAGTAAGAATCACAGTCTTCATTTAAAAATAAATGTTTCCAATGAAATGTCCAGTTTTAAGCATTATAGTAGCCTACTGTAGCCTTGTTCTTCTCTTGACAAATGTTGGGCTGAGGTTCACAACTTGTTGTCAGCTTTGTAGTATTAAAGAGCATAAAAGAGAGATCCTGTGTATTTCCTCATTACAATAAGGATTTGTGTTGATCTGAGCATTTATCAGGTGTAACTTTACATTGTTATTGTGTATCGCAGGTGGTGTTATGCAGTAATCCAAATGTAATGTAACTAGTAGTGTAAATAGTTACTTTTAGCAGAGAGTAATCTAGTAAAGTAAGGCATTACTTTTAAAAAAAGTAACTAGTATGATCTGAATACCTCTTTCCCCACTGTTGACACCTACTGTACTCAAGAGGTGTGTTTCATTATGGAATTATTCAACATTTAATTCTCATCCACAACCTTTCTTTCAACAGGGTTTAAAGGACTGCCTCGTGAGCTCAGGGAGCAACACGATCAACACAGGTGCATCTGATATCATGTTTATAGCCTCCTGCAAGAATAAGCCTGAAATTTGTCTTAAGCAGAAACCCTCTTCTTTCTTCAACAGAATGTCGTCCCCTGCCCGATATAGATGATACAGTGAACATTACACATTTGCAGCTTAAAGCGATTCTCTGCTGTTCAGCGGCACACGACTGTGAACCCTGCCTGCAAATCATTATCACAGTCCAAGGTAAAGATTGTCATAAATCTTATGTCTTTAATATTGCCAGCTAGGGTGACACACCTAACCGCATCATGCGCTTCTGAATCTTTTGTTGGCGCTGTTGTTATTATCAAATCATTTCTTAAGTAGCTACATTCTCTCAGTTGTCGGACTTGTCTTACAGATGGCTCATGTGGTTTTAAAACATTGTGTTCCCTGCTCTAGTATTTACTGTCTGTAATCACATTGCATGTGTCATTGCAGAAGTGGATAAGGCAAAGGATGTTTCTGAGGAGTCTGGTGAACACGATAATGATGACTTGTTTGTCACAAATCAAATGGCAGAGGGAAGTGGTCAGTTTGGGCGTCCTGAGCCAGAAGGTACAGTATAGAACCATATGCTCAACCCTAAGCACACAAAGAGTCATATACATTTTACTCTATAGAGTACTTTTTCATTCTAATCACACAGTTGACTCTTCTTTGTCTTTTTCTCTACTCTGTGTGTTACAGTTTTGAAGGTGAAAGTGTATTTCAGCTCCCCAGGCTCCGTTGAATTTTGCAAGACACTCTTCTTTAAGCCAAGCTATTCCGGTTTAGATCAAGCGTCTCGACCACACACAGACAAGGTAGCTAATATTGGGCAGGTGTGAAAGGATTACCTCATGCAGTTGGTATTTTTGTTTTTGATTATTTAATTAAAGCTAGGGTAGGTCATGTTGCAAGATTATTAAAGGCCTGTAACAGCCACACATACTGGAATTTTTCATTTTTTCCCAGAGCATTTGATTTATTGATTGCTATTCAGCATGTAAAGACAATTTCAAGAAATATAACAAAAAAACACCAGTTGTGGAGAGTAGATTTACTCTACTGTGGATATTGTACTTAACTTGAGCATATCCATTTTATGTTACTTTACATTTCAATTTTATTTATAAAATGCCATTCATAACATCAGTTATCTCATTGCACTTTTCATAGAGCAGGTCCAGGCTGTACTCTTTGAAATATTATTTACAGAGACCCGACAATTCCCAGTCTGAGCAAGCATGCCTGTTAAAACCCTCTATTTACAACAGAACCTAGACCCTCGACCGGTTGGGTTAGAGAGAGAGAGAGGGTGATACTGATGGGGGGGGGTACTTTTTGATGATAGTGCTTGTGGGAAGTTTACTTGTAATGGGAGTATTTTTACATTGTCATCTGGATACTTCTTCTGCCACTGCCAGTCTCTTGCTGTCCTTCACTCCTACTTATTCAATTGCTCAAAAACTAGTTTCCAAAAGATGTTTGTTTTAGTGTGTTTGTTGTTGCTGAGTGGTTTATACAAAGTTTACAATATGCATATGTTTCCTTACAAATGCAGCTGCGGTTGACAGAGAAGAAAGTGACGTTCGGCAGTCTTGTTAAGGTCAGCGTCTACAGACATTCAGATGCGACAGACCTCTTTCAAAATATCACAATCCCATCTTTAAATGAAGGTGAGTTTAAGTGGTGTATTGTAAGCAAAGAAACGCTGCAATGCTAACTACTAATGACACTGAACATCCACTCCTCCCTCTTTCTTTCAGTTTGCTACATCAACCCAATGGGGGCTGAAAAGTACTGTGATGGTAAGAGGTGTTTTAAAATAATATTTGTTGTCAAATGTGCTAAGATAACATGTAATAAAATAGTTAAGCATGCTCTGCTTCCAAATGTTGTTTGTCTAGACTAGCATGTATTTGTGTACATGCTGATGAGCATGCAAGAGGCAGTGCCAGCTAAAACTGTTTCACATACTTGTGTGACATAGCTGAATTAGAGCTGATGATGATTGATGTGTCCCCTGTCTCAGCTCCCAGACTCCGAGCTGTGACTGATTATGAGAAAAATGTGGTCCTTCTTCAACTGGAAAACACTGATGTCAGACAAGATGAACCCATGTGCTTGATGGTTTGGAATGAAACGTCTGGAGGGCAACTTACATGGGTCAGTCACGGCTAAAATATTCATATCAATCTGCACTCTTAGTCGAAAATCACTATTTTCTGTTTATATATTTCTTTTAAACTTTTTTTTTTTTTTACCTTTGCAGCCCAAAGGCAAGAGAGAAATGGAAATTTCATCAAACTTTGTTGCACCATGCCTGTGCTTCCAGGTAGCTCACTTGTTCATTGTTACTGACAAGAAAAAGACAGCTGCAAACATTCTTTGGAAGTTCGAAAAATGTTATAATCTTTTGTTTTTCCAGATGCGGTGGCAGAAAAAGAAGATCCGACGAGAATCATGCCCCTTCAAAAACCAAAAAGGTAAAGGGAGTTTACTGATGCCAACCTGAAAGTAAGATACATTTGCATGGTAAATTATTTCACAGCTTAGCAATGGGGTTTTTTGTTTGTTTTTTTCCCAGATGCATTGGAAAGAATGCAGCACAACGTTTCTGTGTCTATGGTGGAGTCTCAGATGAGGGAGGGTGGCACAAGGCTGAGCTGGAATGTGACTGCCCCCTGTAGCCTGGAGGCAGAGGTGTGGCTGTGCAAGAAAGACCTGATAGGAGCTGAGTGTGAAGAGGTATCAGGCTCCAGGCAGAAACTGCACAACTCTGGCTGGAGTTCAACACGCAACGGACATTGGGTAAAAAAATCAAATACAACTTTGCTTTTTTTGAAAGCTGTCACATCCTACGTAGAATTTTGAAGTACTTCACATTTATTTAAGTATTAAAAAATTACTGTGTTCTCCACTGGATTTTAGTATCCCCCATTATATTTATCTGACAGCTATAGATTAAACTACCCTACAGAATATAGATCAGTTAAACGCCAACTCGACTAGAGGCAATATTAAAATGCTGTGTATGCGTTTATGTATCAGTAACAATAATCCAATAATATAATACCTAAATAACATTTTGAATGCATGACTTACTTACAGTTGAGTAATTTTACATTGTGGCATTAACTGCAACCATGGACCTAACCCTCAAGGGCCCGTGTCCACCAAAGCGTTTTTTGCCAGCGGGCGTTTTGAGGGGCAGCGTCTTTTCCGACTGCTTTGGTTGCTATAATACATTTGATGCAAGTAGTTCTACCTAACTTTACTGGATATAAAAATGTCAACAGAGAGTAGTGTACTTGCGCTGGCCCCCGCGAGGAGAGCGTTGCATGGATTAAATTCGCGTTTCGTTGAAGCCCGGTTCCAGGAAAGTAACCATTACTACAGTGTGGTATTTGTCCCGCCCCTCCTCTACTGTGATTGGAAAGCTGAGTAAAAACTGACAGTGACGAGCACTGTCGTGCTGTGAAAATGTTTGGGTTTTTTTTAAGCTTTTTTAAAAATTCATTTTATGCTCACATGCATATTTAAGGAAAAAAGCATTGTAAAGCATTACAAGCATGAGCTACAGGGTGAGAACATCAAACTGAGAAAACAACCTATAGGAAGTGGCGGACTCAGATGTTACTTAAGTAAACTAGAAATACTGTGTTTTATTGAAAACACAAAAGATTAACATCATCTGCTGGCTACCTTGTAAATATCCCTCAGGGGATCAATTAAGTCTTATCTTAACCTATAACAATACACTTTAATTTTTTGTTGATTAAATTTTGCAATTTTAATCTGAATCGGCAAAATAATGTATAGCTTAAGTTATACATGGTCCTTTTAAAAAGTCAAATTATGAAAAAAACGTCCATGAATTCAGACAGAATAATAAGACGATCTTAGATGTAATGTTTCAGTGTAAACTCTCAAGATCATTTGTGGCACGCTAAGTTTAATGTTGAATCTTCACTTAATTTATTAATTTATTTCTTAGGTTACTTTTCAGAAAACAGGAGAGTTCACTGTGTCGTCACATCCTCTGCTTTGTGTTCAGGTGATTTTTTGTCTTTGTCCTGATATGTTACATATAATCTTATACATTGTAAACATGTTTCACTTCCTCCTATAGTACATACTGTACTAGCCTTAACTCATTTATACATATTTTCATTCATTTCTTAGATAAAGATACATGGGATGGAGTCATACTCGGAGCCCCTGTGTCCATTTGCAAGTAAGAATATTAATTATTGTCCAAACCCAGATAAAGTGTGTTTAATGTTTAACTCTTAGCAACAGAAAAAAGCTAAATTTAGAAATTAATAAAGTTAATTCACTGTAAACTTGGAACATTAGCAGTGTCTATTAAACTTCTTTCAAATGCTTTTTTAAAGACAGCTCTGCTCTCTATTTATTTTCCAGAATCTCGATTGAGATGGAGCCTGCCACTTGTCATCGGACTCCTACTGATGTGTTTGGCTGTACTGGGAGCCTATTTTGTACAAGGGGTCCTAAAAGGTCAGTTTTCGATTTGATGGTCATTGAATATTAAAAGTGCTTTAGCAAAATACTTTAATGTACTTCTGTTTTCCTTTTAGGCCATGTGTGGAGATGGCTGAAAGAAGATGATGTTAAAGGTATAAGAAAGCCTGACCATATGTTTCCTACATTTACATTTATTCATTTAGCTGATGCTTTTACCCAAAGCGACTTACATTTGCTATATATATCAGAGGTTGCACGACTTTGGAGCAATGAGGGGTTAAGTGTCTTACTCAGGGACACACTGGTGGATGTGTCACAGTGGGGGATGGAATCTGGGTCTCTCACACCAAAGGCAT
The DNA here is from genome assembly GCF_021292245.1 of Micropterus dolomieu. Taxonomy (NCBI): domain Eukaryota; kingdom Metazoa; phylum Chordata; class Actinopteri; order Centrarchiformes; family Centrarchidae; genus Micropterus; species Micropterus dolomieu. Next base: position 12,724,599 of record NC_060157.1, read on the forward strand.
GCGTCTTATCCACTGCACCATCACTGGGCAACCACTATTTTCTACATCGCCCTTTACACTGTTTACATTTTTATACTTTTATTCGTACATGCATGATGTATGAATATTCATGTTTGTGTGTTTAAATTTTCACTTGCCCGTATTACCCTTTGTTTTCTGAATTCTCGTCTATCTATCTTTTTTCATCTTATCTGCAGGAAAAATGTATCTCCTATTATCCTATCTCATAGTTTGAACAGTTTGACATTTTGGCGAATTCTGGTGGAGAGTTATATGAGAAGGTTGATACAACCCTCATATCGGTCTGTTGAAATATGATCTGCAACCAGCAACCAGTTAGCTTTGTTTCGAACAAAGACTGGATACAGGAGGAAACAGCTAACCTGGCTCTAACCTGGTCCAATAAAAGCAAAATCCGCCTCTGAACAGTGAACAGAAACCAGCAAAGACTGAAGTTACTGCCCCCAGCCAAAAAATAATTTGGCACATAACCGCCCTGTATAATGACACATTTTCATTTTTATATTTTGTTTCTACATATATTAAACAAACTAGATACAACTAAACTAAGCTCTCTCCTAGCTGTAGCTTTGTATTTAATAGACAGATACGAGTGTGGTATCAATCCTCTCGTCCAACTCTCAGGCATATAACAGGCATATTTCTCAAAATGTAAAACTATTCCTTCAAACTTTATAAAGGGTTTTAATCTTCCTCTGTTTCAGGTGCTGTGGGTGGTGGTCATGTGGTGTTGCTGTACCCACCTGGTGACGACCTGGCCTTGCCAGAGCTGATGAATCACCTGGGCACATCCCTCCAAGCCCTGGGCTTCAGCGTGTCTCTAGACCTGTGGAGCCAGGCTGAGCTCAGCATACTGGGCCCTGTGCCTTGGCTCCACTCAAGACTAAACAGACTGCAAAAGCAGGGCGGCAAAGTGGTGCTAGTCCTAACCCAGGCTGCCTGGATAAGGGCGGAAGAATGGGGAGCTCAAAGTTGCGAGAAAAACACTCCTAGAGACATGATGAAAAAGGAGGCAGGAGGAAGCTACATTGCCTCTTCTCCCTGTGCAGATGTGTTTACAGCTTCATTGAGCTGTGTTCTAGCAGACTATTTACAGGGCCGCGCTGGTGAGCGGTTTCTGTTAGTGCAGTTTGAATCACTTCCACCTGAGCCTCCAGGTGGTTTCCGGCCTCTGCCAGAACTTTTCCGCGGCCTTCACGTCTACAGCCTCCCCTCCCAAAGCCTGGGTTTTCTGACTGAACTGGCTGGGGCTCGGCAAATGGCTACAGCGTCAGCAAGAAGGAAAAGAGCAGGGGGGCTCAGAATGGCATCCCGAGCTCTGGCACGAGGGCTGTCAGGGTTCACAGCGGGGACTTCTGTACTGCGCCTTGCAGGAGTAACCCAGAGTTGTGTTGGGGTGGGAGGCGAAGACTCTGGGGAAACAGTGCCCTTGCAGCCATGTCTTCTTACGCCTCCCTCCAGCCCTGACACAAACCCCAAGATCAAGGAAATGGACTGGGTCTGAGAGCAGGAGTGTATGCTTTGGTTTTGGGATGAGCCGCCAATAAGAAGTTGAAGTGATTCTCTGGGAGATGTTCAGATATATGAAAATCAGTCTGCAGCTTTTGCATTTGCTCATCTAAAACATATGAGTTCAAGTGGCTGTTAAAGAGGGTGAAGTGTTTTATGTTTCTGGCAGCGAAAACAGTTGTTTCTTTTTCATGTAAAAACTGGGTTGTTACAGCTTCAGACCTTGCTGCTCCAGAGAAATAAATGTGCACATTAATACCTCACACTACTTCTAAAAAGTAAATTCAAGAAGAAAAATACATCAATTGATACACAGTTTGATCACAAATAGGGTGCAACAAAATGCCTTTAGTAAAATTACACTACAATGCAAAACACGAATATCAATAAAGCAGATTTTTCCATTGTTTTGTCCTGACACTAGTACATTGTTTATTTAAGCCGTTACTCAGTTTTAAACCAAGACAGTGTGTATTAGACGTATTTACTATGATTTGACATTCTGCATGTACATATATTGCATGTGAAATCCCTAACGGACATGAAGAAAATACCATATAAAAACAAGCAATTTCCCTTCTGTATGTTTGCACAAGTAGCCTATATTCACTTGTTTTTTCCAGGCATGGTGAATTGTTTTATACTGTGTTTTTTTCTCAAAGTGGGGATGAATAAAGAATCTGAATCATGTGGTCAGATGCTCTTATGACTACAAAACAGTATGTGTCAGTATCCATTGCAAACATGTCATAAAATGTGTGCTTGCAGAGCAAAACATTTGTTTACATGTGTTTAACATGCAGAAAAGTGTTTGAGATAAAATTAATTCCTGAGATCCCAAAATGAATTGTGGCACTATACAGCAGCAGGAGGCAAAAAAAGAAGAAGCAAAAATGGCTGAGTTGTTGTAGTAGATTGCTTTCAGGGAATCCCACCAGCTATGGGGTATTTCAGCAAGTCCACATATTTTGTTTAATGATCTGTGTTGGACAATGTGCCTTGGTTTTGAAAAATAGAACTGAATTTGAGCACATACCTATTCTGAATTCAGTTTAATCAGTGATTGTGGATACCTTATGTCTGTTAATTAAAAGTAGGTCGTTAAAATGTATAATAATAATCATATGCTAAATCCTGCTATGGGGTATTTCAGCAAGTTCACGTTTTGTTCATCTGTGCGGGACAATGTGTCTGTCATAGGTACTGAAAAGTAGGTAAACATTCATTTTATCATATTCTGAATTAGGCTATCAGTTTTAATTAGTGATTGCAGATATTTTGAATTGTTTCTAAATGTCGGTCGTTAAAATGCATGCAAATTTATATAAACTGTCATCATGGACAAGCATGCGCTGCGACATTATTTAAATTAGTTGATAAGCATGATGCGTCTGTAATCTCGATATGATGACATCACCGACATATGGGCCCGTCTGTGTAAAATTGGCTGTTGAGGGATTGGTTGATGAATTAAATCCCAGCGGGTTTGGGCGGTGCCATATCCTGTGTGGCTCAGCTGGAAAACAGAGAAGCAACTGGAAGCTGCTCATTGATTCATCCCAGCGCAGCCTTGAGCTACACGAACCTGTGCCATATGAGCGCTACCAGCGTTAGCTAGCTAACTCAGTCATTCAGCTAGCTGGCCATTGCATTGGCTTACCAACTACAATGCCACACTCGAGTCATTAAAAGTGGCTCTCCAGAATGTGAAGCCCTTCCTGCATTGTGTGAACCAGCAGGAAAACAGACAGTCATCAGTGGTGCAACGGACGCGGTGGCTCTGCAATAAGGTAAAACCAGAATGACTGATAAAAGCTGTTCGGCTATCTGATTTCAGAGTAACTGCAATAATGATTACGTTGCAGGTGTCTAACGTTACATATTGCCAGGAGGACGCTTTCGCCGAGTCCGATAGGCTTTGAAGATACACCGGGCAGATTAGCAGACTAACGTTACTGATAGGCAACGTTTGCTTAGGCTAGCAGCTAAACCTTTTGCCAGCTGCTAGTTGGCTAATTTTGTGTGGTGCTGATGCTGTGCTAGCTAAGCTAACAGAGGAAGAAGAGCATCCAGGCTAAGCATTTCTAAGAAGACTGAATGAGTGTAATAACATTTGGAGACCTGAGCTACTTGAGGATTGTATTGTATGTAAACAAAATAATCTATCTAAATTTCACCCAAATTATGAAAATAACTACAAACTATGAAAATAATAACTTTTGATGTCACAGATGGTGAACTAAATAACAGCACAGCAGTATAATGTAATGCTGTCCCAATAAATATCAGACATTATGCTTCACAAAAGTAACATTAGTAGTATGGCATTGTTTTATGTTGTACATATGTTATCATTGTTTTGTCCACCCTCTATACAGTCTATGTTCTACAAACAATAACAGTACATAGCATCCAGTTGGTACAAGTTATATCTGGGTCTTTAGGGAAATATGATCAGTAAATCTTTTCTGAAAGTATAACTTTTTTTGATGATCCATGAGAAGTATGTGAACCCGAACATTTGTCATACATTTATGGGTTTTGTGTGTGTTTTCTGAAGGATCATGTTGTGGGCTTGGCTGGTTCTGCCTGCCCTGGTGCTTCTCTCGGAGCTCTCTGTGGTGAGAGTCCAGACTTCGCCATGCCAGACCTGCCGGAAACTTGCAGAGAGTTTCATTAAGGTACTTGTCGCCTTTGGACCACATTTTTTTTTTTTTTTTTTTTTTTAGTATTCCTGAGTCCTGAACTTTCCACTTCTTCTTTTTAGGGCTTGGAGAAAACATCCAACAAGAACTTTGGGGGAGGTAACACTGCCTGGGAAGAACAAAAGCTGGCTAAGTATGCACACAGGTAAGATAACTGGAATCACACCTACACTTGGAAATTGCAATTTTCTCATTTATTTACTTCAGTGTACAGGCAGTCAGTACTTCACAAATGCCAAAAATCAGACTTTGTAATGTGTGAGTGATTACATAAGACAGTCTATTTTAAATGTAACAGTCCACTGAGGGCAGTGAAGAGCGAGTCCTCTCAATGGACCAGTGCAAGGCTTCACTATTTTTTTTGGTGGGTGGGGGGGCAGCATCTGTTCTGTTATTCTATTTTTGTCGTGCATCTCTAATTGCTGGCATCTTGTTTCAGTGAGACTCGTCTCCTAGAGATAGTAGACGCTGCTTGTGAGAAATCAGATTTTGAATGTAACCAGCTGCTGGAGCAGATAGAGGACCAAGTGGAGACATGGTGGTTCCACAGGTAAATGTGATCTCTGTGAAAAAATTCATGGGAAAACAAATTAAGAATATCCTCATTCAGGATTTAATTTATGAGTGTCCTTATTGTTCTAATCTCTTAAGTAGTCTTTGGATACCCTGTAAGTAAATTAGTTTTAATCATTTGTCTTTTAAATTGAGACAGTATTGCTATTACTAGCTGTGTGATTAGTTGTGTTTTGTTACGATGTATTACCATGCCCATTAAGCCCAGAAATGCCTACCCCTGTCTGGAAACTTTATCCCCCCACAATTACCCCAAAATAAAAAAGGTAAAATGATCAAAGGGTCCCTGATTGAAGAGCTGGAACAACCCAGCTGGATACTCACCTGTGGCCAGTGCACCTGTAAGAGAAACTAAGTTAAATAACTAAAGTTAAATTAAAATCAAACTAAGATCAAAGGTTCCCACCCTTTATTCTAAGAAGGAAGTACCCACCAGTCATGGTGTATATAACAGTAAGCTTGAGTGTAGATAACACACAGTACATATGCTGCTGTCAGCAGCTCTCCCCAAGGCTTTTAAGTCTTGATTATGAATGGAGTCAGGTACGATCCACAACTCAGGCAATGAGAAGGAAAGGCGTAACCTGGAGAGGAGGACACAAACACCCACAGCACTACCCCTGTTTTAACTCCATGATTTGATATGATGTATGTGCCCTATAGGCAGCAGGAGGCACCAGACCTTTTTGAGTGGCTGTGCATAGAGGAGCTGAGACTCTGCTGTCTACCTGGACACTTCGGGCCTGACTGCAAAGGTGTGAAAATCCATTAAGCATTAAACAGCTTCCTGATCCGTATAGAAAATCTTACTTTGCCAAACCTTATTTATCCTTGGTTTTACAATGTGAAGAATGATTTAGACCTTATAAAGATGTATAAATCACCATGCTAATTCAGAGCCTTGGTTTTTAAGAGTTCCAGAGTACCACTTATAGCATTTATCCAATACAGAGTGTCCCTCTGGCCCTGGTGGTGTATGTGGAGGTCTTGGCCGCTGTGAAGGGGAGGGGACTCGCCTGGGAGATGGAGAATGTGTCTGTGATCCCGGATACTCCGGCCGTCTGTGCCAGAGCTGTGCTGATGGCTACTACAGAGAGAAAAGCGCTAACGACAGCACAGGAGCCTGTGCAGGTGCCCCAGAATCACACGGTTTCAACCCTCTACATGTGTTTCATTCTGTTTGAGGTCATCTAAAATGGACCCACTGTCTCCTCGTCTTTCATCTTTTTGTAGCTTGCTACCACTCATGTAAGAAATGCTCAGGGCCGCAGGACTACAAATGTCTTGACTGCAAACCCGGCTGGATCCTTCATGACAACAAGTGTGTGGGTGAGTTTGGCTTTAGAAGTCATGTATTAAAATTTCACTGAAGCTGTGCCAGTTTTCTGAATGTGTGTTGACTGACTGCCCTTGTATGTCTCTTAGACATTGACGAGTGTGGTACAGAGCTGGCTCGTTGTCCATCTAACACCTACTGTCACAACACAGAGGGATCATATGAATGCAGAGGTATGCGCTCTTGTGTAGTTACTGTTTAAGTTACTGGTGTCAGTGTACTGTATTGTGCCTAATGAAAGCATACAAGTATGATTGCAGTAGGATTTGTAGATTTTCTGCAGCTGCTATTTTTATTTTTTATTATTATTATTTTTGTGAGAAGGGGCAGGTTTTTATATTCATTTACAAAATTGGTGAAATTATAATTAAAAAATCTACTCTCTCATCACTAAATTTGAATAGTTTTTTTTATCATTAAAACATCTACAGATTATTGCCTATAAAATGGCATAAAATAGTGAAAATGCTGTTCAAATTTCCCATAGCTTAAGGAATTTGTATTCAATTTGCTTGTTTTATTTGATCAACAGTCCAAACCCCAAAGAAATTCAGTTTATAGTCATGTATGACAAAGAAAAGGAGCAAATCTTCACATTTAAGAAGCTAGAACTAGGGAATATTTGGCATTTTTGCTTGAAAAATGATAAACAAAATAGTTTCCAGCTAATTTTTTGTTGTCACAGCTCTAGTTTGATGGTTATTGTAAACTTCATTTGTAGCAACAAAAATATTTTTCTAATTTATGACAAATTCATAGTTATTTGGACAATATATAGTGCTTACTGCCCAGTTAAGTTATGTAATGCTGACCACTGTGCTTTTGTTGTATCCAGGCTGTGACCAGGCATGTGTGGGCTGCATGGGTAGTGGTCCTGCCCGCTGTAAGAAATGCTCACGTGGCTACAGATTGAAAGGAGCAAAGTGTCTCGGTAAGGACATACATCTTATTTACTGAATCTTTATGCCTCTGTACCTTTTCCTGATTTCTTGTTAGACTGTTTTTCTTTGCTTCTTCACACAGATGTAGATGAATGTAGTGAACGTGCGATAGCGTGCCCCGGACTCAATGAGGCCTGTATCAACGAAGAGGGCTCCTTCCACTGTGACTGTGCTGATGGATTCATTAGAAGAGATAGCATCTGTGTTGAGAACAAGCCTCCTGGTAAGTAGTCGTAGCAGTAAATATGCAGACATAGATAGAGTTGGAAGCTTCTCAGATCTGTTGGCTAAGTTTCTTTCCCTCTACCTCCTCAGCTGGCCCAGAGAAGGGGCTGTTCGACGACATGACAGACGACGAGGTCCTTGTACTGCAGCAGATGTTTTTTGGCGTTGTAATCTGTGCCCTAGCTACACTCGCTGCTAAGGGTGACATGGTTTTCACCGCTATTTTCATTGGAGGTGTGGCTGCTATGGCCGGATACTGGCTGACCGAAAAGGGAGACTACATGCTGGATGGATTTCTGAAGGGACGCTAGACTGGGGCCACAATTTGAGAAAGGACCTTGGAATACCAGCCAGTTAGGGTGAATAAGACTCAACTGGGGGCAGGAAACTATCCCTACAATGCTAGCCTTTCAGGGACTCATTTGGGATAAGGGGAGTTACTTTAAAGGGCTTGGGTTAATTTATGTATATGGATAGGATAGCGCAGGAAAACAGAACTTGAAGGCTTTGAAGCCAAGAATCTTGAAGAGGAATAACAAAGCAACACTGCACTGATATAAAGGAACTGAACTTAATCACCTACCTCAACTTTGTTGGGAACAAGGGTGACATGAAGACCACTACTGATTGTTAAAATCTATTATGCATTTGGATGTCTCATTTCCATTTTTTTTGATGTCGCTCATGAAATGATGTCATTTTCTTCCACACAATCAAAATCTCCAATTACCGTGTCCATATTTTTCATTATTTCAGTGCTACAAAGCAGAGGTTTTCCCATAGACTGAATGGTACGGAAGTTTTGTTTGTGTGGGCATGGGGTCGGATAAGGGAATTTTAGGAATAATCACCCTAAAAAGAAAGCTCAGCGAAACTCTGGGATATTTCCCTTTTGAACCACTGGTTATTTATGTTCACAGAATTACTTTTTACCTCCTTACTTATTGGATGATTCTTTTTTAGTAATAATGCATGAAAATAGGATTTGAAATGAAAAGTTACTACACTGTATTTATTTATTTTATTGTTTTACTTTGGCATGGAAGAATGACTTTGACAGCTGCTGGATCACCAACACTACTGACATCAACCACTTAATGAGTGTGTGAGGAAATGTACTTGGGTACATACCAGCTCTGAAGTGGATGGTCAAAGCCATTTTTTGTTGCCTTTTAATTTATTTTGAAGCAATATTTATTGGGAAGATGTTTATCATATTTTGCTCTTGAAATTTCCTTTGCATATTTTTGTGTGCAGTTTCTTTTCAATTGTAATTCTAGCAGCAGATATAGTAGCATCATGTAGGAAAGCCACTGAAGCATCACTTCATACCCGTCCATCTCATTTATCTTTGTGGACAACTTTCCACTCTAGGAAAACCAGAGTCATTCATTATAGATGTTTGCTTTACAATAAAAAAAAAAGTCTGTCACTCTTCATGTTTTTCATTAGATTCTTTTAAATTTCATTTTGTCAAGTTTCCTCTGCTCTTTACATAAACAACATGTGGAAAATTTGTTTCTACAATTGTGTAAAATGTTGCATCATAAATTACTGGTGACCTGGATAAACCCTTAAAGGGTAACTCCACTGATTTTTCTGATCTTTTTGCAGGTCTTGGGGGTGTACTACTTCATATGTGGAAAAAGTTGTATAAAGCTCTAGAGGGAACTGCATGAAACCGGATTTTTATTTTTTAATGTTTGGGGCTGAAGACTACAAGTTTGTAAATAAACAAATCTGGGGTGGGGGGCTGGCTGTAATAGCTGCTACTAGCCTAACATACTCAAATGTGGTTGAGTTACATTGTGGGTAAAGCAGGCACCAGCTTTTGATGAGGAAGGAGATTCCATGGAAACCCCCCCCCCCCCCCCCAAGATTGCAAATACATCAACATTCATATGTATTCAGAAGAAAGATGAAGCTTAATTTGGTTTGCTTTTCAGTTTCAGCCTGAGTCTGAGGTTTTTACTCTGGGTGTTAAGGTTCAACCTATTTCAGTGTTCCACTCCAGTTAATGGGGTTGAGGCACAGTAGCTCTCTCTCCTTCAGGGCCTCCTGAGAGCGTGTTAGTGCTCTGTCCCTCCAGGACTGCTCCATTAGCTGCACACACACACACACACACAGCAGAGACAAGTGAAACACCTCAAACACTCCCTAAATTGTTGTAACCTGAGAGCAGCCAGCATGTTTAAGCATTTTCAGGATACAACCATAAGGGCCTTAACCACAAAAGCATTAGCAGTGGATACATAATGTATGGGTGGGACTGTACCCTCTTGTTCTCGTCTCTGTAAGATGTCATTGCTTTGCTGTGCTGGATCCTTTGCTCTCTTTCACTGGACAGGGCAAGGCGGTCCACTTCTCGTAAATAATCTGCTTCCTTCACTTTACTGGCCAGCTGCAGCTTCAGTGCTACACATTTCTCCTGTATTTGTCTCTTCAACTGCTCTCGGAGCTCTTTCCTACAGGAAAGAGAACAACTTTTCTTTGACACCAATGAACGTTAAGAAGTGTACATACAATGTATGTAATGCAAGCCCCATTTAGGAGGAAAGACTCATCAGTACAGGAGGTGAAGTGAAAGCATTCATAATTTTACCTGTACTCTTCTCTCTCACTGCTGGTTCCATAAAAGGGTTTTCGCCACACTTGATGATACCTAACAAGTCAACCAACTACAAGTCAGAGACTTTGACCTCCAAAGACGACAATGGCATCAGTAATTCTCAATAAATAAAATCTGTTACAGCGAGGCATTGGTCAAATGCTCTTACCTGTAATACTCTCTCCTTTGCAAGATAAGTGTCCTCTGGTGGTTGTGGTGGTGAACAGCTGGCGTCTCCAGACTGACGGTGCGTTTATGGACCAAAGGTGGATGCAAAGGGTTCAGTCTTGGAATACTCTAGGGAGCAGATTTATTCAATGAAATTCCCCTTTAACAGGAAAAAAAAACTCAAGCAGAAACTAGACTGGGCCAACTGCCTCGACCGGTTGGGTTGAGAGAGAGCAGGAGGAAAGAGAACACACAGTAGCACAATGCAAGTTCCACATAGAGATGTAAAATAATAATAATGGTAGTGGTAATAATACAAATATCAATAAAATAATATTAGTATTAATAAATAAATAAAAAATAATAATTTATGTAGGTATTTGTTTTTTTATACCTCAAAGCATCTTCTTAAGAGACAGGAGAACAGTCAGACAGCAAAAGAAGTGTCAGGTAATCTTTGCTCACCTGATTGCTTGTCCATAGCCGAGCGGAGTCTGAGATGATGGGAAATGTCATGGGAGTGACCACCAGGCTGCGACTCTGCCGGACAGGAGTTGTATCTTGAGCAATACACACTGATGTGGAAGGTATAGAGATGGCTGCTGCGGTAATACAGATAAATAGAATCACAGCACATGTTTAACATGTTTGCTAGTAACACCAAAAATATAAAACACACAGAGATAACAAAACTGTCTTCTTACGTAGTTTCATTCTGTAGTTCTGTATGCCCACCAGAGAAGTCCAGCCGTTGTGTGGAATGAAACTTTCCAAAGTGTTGAAATCCTGCACTATTTATCTAATTCTTAAAGTTGCTATTCTATTGACAGAAAATCATAACACAACTCCAAATGTTAATATAGGTAATTAATGTCCTGGTGCTAGTTAGAGATTAAACCATGACATGCCTATGCATTCGCCCAGTGTTGTGCGGTGGCAACAGTTGCCTTGGGAATCACGTTACGCCCCCTTACCAAAAGAAAGCTGCTGCGTGGAGTGTAGGGTCATGCATCTGTGCACTCAAAAGGAAAGATTATTAGCCGGTGACAATGGACTAACCAGATACAGTCAGAGGTCTAATGACACAAGAAAACCAGAAGATTGACTGAATGATGCACTCATGAATCATTTAAACTTTTAAACCACTTAAAACATTTTATTACACATTCAGTCAAACATTTTACAGAAAGGCTAACAATGATATGTTCAGAATGTCACTGTTTAATTTTAAAACAATTCAGGTTTAACATTGCAAGTTCATTAAAATACTAACATTGTTAGATGAAACTGCAGTGTTTTTGTGATTTGACTGATTTTACGTCCGTGCCACAACTGGCCTTCCTTTCAGTTCCTCATACTTTGTGTTTCAGATTCCGAGCGTTTCATGATTCTCCCACAGCCAGGCGTGGTATTTGTTTAACATGTGATCTTCAGGTGTCACCTTTGATATCAAAAATACCAATAAAATATCAGATTTGGCATTAATTATCATTACAAAATGGATGTAATCCACTGAAAGTAAAAGAGTTGGGATTACACTCACCTGTCTCCATTCTCCCACACAGAAGATCCTGTAGGAGTCGTTGCCATACTTCCCAATACCATGCAGCTCGATGGGGTAACGCCACTGTTTAGTCAGATATTCATCTACACAGAAGTAAAAATAATACATTGGGAAATTTTTCTGCCCACTGATTCTAAAACCAAACAAATCTATTGTGACCACACATTAACACTGCAATAATGCTGTGCACAAACATACTGCATGTAGTGGACAAGCACATTCACCTGAGAACCGGATGAGTATTTTGGCTCTAAGCTCATACAGGCCAAGTGGCTTCATAAGTTCGGACATGGGCTTCCAGTCAGCCTCACGGGTCACCTCTGCAGATGGGTAACGCTCAAAGAACTGCCACAGTACTGGTATGGCCATCTTGCCTGGAGTAGTGTATAAAAAAGGGGGAAAAAAGAAAGAAAGTAATGCTAGTCTTAAGCACTTATTGGTACAATACTGTTACAATGCAATGTGTGTATGTGTATGTTAGATCTTACCACTGGTTTTATTCAGAAAAATGGTGGCCACCAGGAGCTTCCAGGGGTCATGGAAAAGTGTCTCCTGTACGAGGTTGTAGGGAGAGCGAGGGGGTGTCCACTTCTTGAAGGCTTTCCTCCTGGGTGGGCTAAGGCCTGTTTACAGACAGTGTATATGTGTCGTTAAGCCACACTCAATTTCATAAATGTTGAGGTATACTTAATATACACACACACAGGCTTTCTCTGCTTCTTGTATTAAATTAAACATTTTAACTTTACCATCCTGGAGGGGTTTCCTGCTGAAATAAGGGCTGGTTTTTCGTTTGTCCTCCATGCTCTTGGACTCTAGGCAGACATGGAAGATTTATGTATATAAACCATAGAACACATTTCTTATGACACATAATACACATATAGATTTGCAAATTAGAAATCAGGGTATATAAGTAAACTATAAACATGTCAAATATTTCTATGCATGAACCCAAACACCTTACAAATAAAGGATATATTGTTATACTGTAGAAAATAATTCAGTTGAATGATGTCACTTCCGACAAACTGGTCCCAGCTCTTGCTTAAACTAGTCACTAATCACGTTTGTTTTTTGATTTTTCATAGACTTATCCTGCTATCTACCAGCACCTCATTGTTGTTGCTGTGCTCGGGGAATTTTTTGTTTTTGTTTAATATATTCTTCTATTTCATTAATTAATAAAATTCCACCTAAAACAACACGTTGCTGGCTAAGATGACCATATATATTAGATTGTCTCTGAATGGAAAAATTCTGAGAATTATACATGACTTTTCTTTGCTTTGATATTGGCATCAGCAATTGAAAACCCAATATCTCTCCACCACTAAATCATCATTTATGTGTTTGATGCCCTTAAAGAAATACACTGCTTGTTACCATTTAAGTTACTACTTGAAACCTGATCCTGTTGCATATAGTGTGTGGATTCAAAAACCATAGGAACTCTATTTCAAACAAACAAATCACATATGCACTAAGGCTCATCAAGCCTATTTTTTTAGGTTCTTTGTGTTACTTAATGTAGCCTAATTGGCTTCTTTGATTTGTTATGTATTTATAACTTGAAAAATATGATTAGCTTAAACTGAAAGAAGAAAATCTGACAACTGTGAAATTGTACTGCACTGTATAATATGCCAAAATCAAAATTAAAAAGTTTTTAAAAAACAGTAGATCCCGAGAAAACTAACTTTAACAGCTGCTATTACAAGCTGTCTGACAGCATATGTCATACTTACTATTCTGGGAATTGCTCACTGGTGTGCAGCTCCCACCAGTGATGTCAGGTAACAACACCTCTTCCACATCCCAGTGACCGTCAGCATTAGCATCCAGTTCAGAATTAGGCTCGTTGTCACCTTCGCCGTGAATCTGTATCTCATCTTCACCTCGTTCATCTTCACTTTCGTTCGCACTCTCGGTGGCAGCTTCAACATTCAGACTCGTGTGAGAAGGCTGCGAGTCTGCTGCCTGATCTTCCTTGTGAACAATAAAATAGTTTTGTTGGTTACTGGAAGGAGCCAGTCTGAGTAGCTTCTCTCTCAGCAGACCCACCCTCTGGGGGCTCTTCTGCAGTTTGACGCCATCCACTGTGGTTGAAGGTTTGTCATCAGTTTTGTCACTACACACTTCTAATACACGTGTGATCCCCTTGGTTAGTGGTGAATCCAGTACAGTTTCTGTTGTTTGCTCCTGCTGTCCAGCTGCATGTTTTTTCTTTCTTCTGCTCTGTTTCACTTGGGAGGGAATTGTGACGACATCGCCTTTGGATGCAGTGAAATCGAAAAGGTTTATGTCTAAGTTCCCTTCTCCATCTTTTAGGAGGAATGTGTGCAGGGATGCTCTTGACCGGAACTTCCGCCCTTGTGGACTTAAACAACAGAAAGATCAATTAGACACTGATCTAACTGAATCTGCAATGCACTTTAGTCATGATGATTACATAGTATGATTACATACAGAGATGATTACAAGAAAACACTGAGTCACCTTGTAATGTAGATGTCCAGTTTGCCTGCTGTCTTGCCCGCTTTCCTCTGCCTCACCTCTCTGATCCAGCCATGGGGCATTGTGGAAGTGTGACAGGAAACATCCTCCTTGCGACTTTGGTTATTTATGTCTCCACTGGTCTCCAGCTGGATATCACAGCTAGCAGAGTGCATTTTGAGATGGGTGTTGTTATTCCTGAGCCCGGTTAAGACAGTTGTGGAATCTGAAGTGGTGGTGTCAGCCCTGAAATCATTTTCCAGCAGCTGACCTTTTACTCCCACATCAGCAGCCATTCCTGGTCTGTGGCATCTTTATCTACAATTTACAATACATACATGACATCCCTCCATTGTACAGTATCGCATAAAGTAGGCAAGTGTCAGAACATTATGGGTGATATTGAACAGCAGACGGTAACGTAATAAGCAGAAAAGCACAAAAGTGTTAATATAACTTAACTAGACTTAATCAAAGGTTTGCATGACATACATGAAGACTGGTTAAATCATTCCTTCCTTACAGGCGCGTAAGACAATTGTGGGGATTGATGTCTGTACTCGTCCCCCCCGAGTACTTTCTGATGTCAACACCGGAGTGGAAGCACCAAGCACGCAGGAAGTAGCGAGCAGATCCGAGTCTGCGCAGTACGACAGAATCATGAAAACAGAGCTTAGTATGAAAAAACGACAGAACAAGCAACAACAACCTGTTGATAAAAAACCCATCTGTCCGATTAGCTTTTAAAACAGGTGGAAATGAGAGCCGTTCTAGCATGGAAAGAAACAATTCGTGAACAATGGTGAGTGTCTGGATGTTTAGGTTTCCGTTGTCAACCTGGTTCCGATACTGGAACGTAACGCTAGGGGGTTAGCAACGGTGGTTGCTATGTAAACTACTGTTAGCCAGCTAAGTTACCTTAGCTAGCGTTTGCCCCACAGTAATTCCATTAACGTTCATAAATGATAGCGATACTAAAGCTGGTGTATATTTCTTGCATCTAAGATGCCATTAAAACTGTTTGTCCTGTCAACAGTGAAGCATGTCACATTTCTGTTGTAGCACGTTAGGTCGGAGCTAACGTTAATGTTTAGCTAGCTAACTGTCGTGGCTAACGTTACAAATCATTGCTTGCTGTGACTGACATTTTAATTTAAGAAGTTATGTATTTATTCCTCTGTCAATCCGAGATTACACATCAATATATAACTTTATTTGCTTTATCGGTGAATGTTTTATAGTTTTCACAAAGTATTTAAGTTACTTTATTGATAGGGCTACAACTAACGTTATAGTTAACTAACGTTAACGTATAGTAGACGTATTTTATTTTTTATTGTTAAAAAATATCATGTTAGTAATTATGGTCATCTTACTGGTTGGGTTTTTCCGGAGCTTTCAGACTTACTTTCTGCTTTTACTTTTAGGCTGAATGTTCGGGAAAAAAATAAGAAAGTGGATATGTAATACTAGGATTTTATTTTTCTTATGCTACAAAGTACATTTATTTGTCATATTACAACAGGGTTGTAAATTCAGATACCGTTTTGTGCAAAAAATATAAAATAATATACAGAAATAAAATTTTTTTGCATGTGCCGAGGATGAACTTGAATTTAAGAGTCTCATAGCCTGGGTGGAAGAAGCTGCTCTGCAGTCTGGCAGTGCAACAGCAGATACTTCTGTATCTCTTGCCAGATGGCAACAGGGTGAACAGGCTTTGGCTGGGTGGATAGGATACTGTCCTTTAGTATCCTTTGGGCTCTGTGCAGGCACTTCACCAATATCACAGATGCTCGGTAGATGTGTATCAATGATCTTCTGAGCAGTTTTAATCACCCGCTGCAGAGCCCTCCTGTCCTGGGCCATGCACATCCCATGCCAGTTGGTGATGTTTCCTGTCAGCATGCTTTCTATTGCTCTGCTGCTTTTACAGTTATAAAAGCATCTACCAAAAACAGCAAATCCTCAAATTTGAGAAGCAATGAATGTTTGGCATATTTCTTTAATAAATTACTTTCACAATGAACGGATCATTAAAAAATGTTGTTTATTGATTAATCAGTCATTTAATTCAGTAACCATTTCACTATTCTCTTTTTCAGTGTTTATGACCTTGCCTTCAAGCCAGATGGCAGCCAGCTCATCATTGCTGCAGGACTTCGTGTCCTGGTAAGGCATTCTTGTTTTCTTTGACCAAGTCACTTTAAAGTTTACGTACATTATTTTTACATTTAATTTATTGTGTTTTTTTTGCAGGTTTATGACACAGCAGATGGATCTATTATTCAGCCTTTAAAAGGACACAAAGACATAGTATACTGTGTGGCCTATGCTAAAGATGGTACTCAGCTGTCTTTCCATTTGTAAACTACATTTTCCTGTATCAGTCATCATTGTTATCTTACTAACTAATGCGTTCTTCTGCAGGTAAAAGGTTTGCCTCAGGGTCAGCAGACAAAAGCATCATAATCTGGACGTCAAAACTGGAGGGTATTTTAAAATATACGTAAGTGTGACTTTTGCTCATTACTTTAGTATAAAGGCATCCTCTGCAGTGTGTATATCTTCACGACTTTTCTGTTTTTTTCTGTAGTCACAATGACTCTATCCTATGTGTTGCCTACAACCCTGTCACTCACCAACTTGCCTCCTGCTCTTCTGGTGACTTTGGTGAGTGCACCATGAGTTTGAGTCTATTATGGACTTTATTACTATTCTATGAACCTATAAATACTTTAGAAGGAGAGATGCGGCACTGGATATCTTTGTAACCTTTGCATTTTCAGGTCTGTGGTCCCCAGAGCAAAAATCTGTGAACAAACACAAAGTGAGCAGCAAAATAACATGTTGTGGGTAAGTGATGTCTGTAGTTATAACTGTCTACAACATTGACACACTGTAATGTGACACATGTTGACGGGTTTTTTTGATTGAAGGTGGACAAACGATGGCCAGTACCTTGCCCTTGGCATGATGAATGGAGTGGTGAGCATTCGGAACAAGAATGGAGAGGAGAAGGTCAAGATAGAGCGTCCAGGAGGCTCCTCATCTCCTATCTGGTCCATAGCCTGGAACCCCTCTAAGTTAGTCTTTATTAATTATTGCAGCACAAGATTGTAGAAAAAATAAAATGGTATCTTATCTTCACCAATTTATTACATTTTAATGCCTCACACTTGCACACACACCAGACACGTCGGCACAAGCACTGATGTGCGAATGAGAGTTCATTGCATTTAAAATTAATAGCTTATGTGGGACCAGCAGGTGGCGGTGGTCAACCAGTCAGTGGTGGAACTGTTTTTTTGAGGGAGAGGATTGATACCCTGGAGCAGCTGTCTCTGCTCTATGATGCCCCCTACGGCCAAAGCCAGGAGGTCAGCTCTAGCCACTGCACAGGATGACAGAATATCTTATTGGAAAGAAAAGGGCAGTCTGGAAGATACAAATTTGCAAGAGGAGGGACAAAGATAAGACACACCAGATTTATTATCATTGAGTTGCTTTCTTGAATAGGATTGGTTAATCTGCCAGGGAATAGTTTCTCTTGAGCTGCAGGGATTCAGTGTCTTGCACACTTAGATGCATAGATGCAATACATTAGGTTTACTGTATATGACAATAATAAAGTAAAACAAAAATAGATACAATCCTCTGTCAATTACAATTGTTGAGCACCAAAATATAGTCAAGCTAAAAGCGTTTCATTGTTGGAGGAAAGGGCTTTAACAAACATCCCTTAGGTGGCCTCTCTGCTTTCATTATCACTGTTATCATTACCTAAACAACCAAAGTCCTGTCAGTACAGTATATTGACAGGAAAGTATTTTTTCGTATTTTCACAGGGATGAACACAATGACATTCTGGCTGTGGCAGACTGGGGTCAGAAGCTGTCCTTCTATCAGCTCAGTGGAAAGCAGGTAAGCAATATCACAGGTCTATGTAACGAAAATACTGAATCCCAAATTACCATATAGTATGCCTAAGTACAACCAACAGTGACTTTGCAGTTTACATGTTATGTACATACATACATACATACATACATACATACATATTTACTGAGTCTTTCTCATGCAGTATGTTCTAATAAATCAAACCTTTCTCCTCTGCCACCTCAAACTGTTTAAAAGGGCATAAAGGTGACTGAATGTAGGCAGTGGGAAATACCAGAAGACTAATAATACTTTGAAACACTTTAATCTCACCGAATGTGCTGTCACTTGCTATAGCAATAAGGTATTACTTGAGTCTGTTTATCTGTCCAAAATATATAGTATTGCAAATACTGAGTTTAAGACCTGTGTTTCCTGTTATAATCAGACTGTCAGGGTCTATTGAAACAATAACAGTACATTGGAAGTGATCCTGCTATGCCTTAATGGCCCCCTCGCTGTCCCTCCTTCCTCCTAAATTCCCTGTGGGCAGTACTGTAATCATAGACAAATATGCGCTGTTCATTACTCTGCCGTTAGGCCTTGGGCTTATATATTGTCGTCAGCCTATTTATCTATTTAAGTGAACACCCTGGTTTGATTACAGCACCAGGAATTGTTTGCAATAAAAGAAAATAACTATGGATTGTCGGGCAGCTTTTTTCCAGAGTGAGGAGAAACAGATGCACAGAGTTGGGAAACTAATATGAAGTTGTGCAAATGGACTTTGAACACTAATACAATAGAGGCTTTTTAAACCGGAGAAACGCTTTTGCCTATCTTTTCACTCAGAGGGATGGTTGAATGTACTATGAACTTTGATGTGTTTCAGCCCAGACATTAGAAAGTGTTGGCCCAGGCCCATGGGCAATAAATATCAGAAATACTTGTTTTATTCTATTTTTTTTTTTATGTCCATTTCTCTCTTTGTCTCCCTCAGATTGGAAAAGACAGGACTCTTACCTATGACCCTTGTTGCGTCAGCTACTTCACCAAGGGCGAATATATTGTCATGGGCGGCTCTGATAAACAGGCCTCCCTCTACACTAAAGATGGTGTGCGGCTAGGTGCCATTGGAGAGCAGAATGCCTGGGTGTGGACGTGCCGGGTTAAGCCTGACTCCAACTTTGTGGTGGGTCAGCACAGCTTGTGCAGCCATATATCTAGAGAAGTTAGACCTACCCTTAAATAATAGTGTGTGAGAGAAAAAGCAGGGAAATGTAATGTAAAACACTGATAAAAGTCACTCCTGTACCAGTCTCCATTTGATTCATTTTGTTGATTTGATAGCACAGCGACTACACAGATACACAAGTCATTTTATTTTACACTAACACCTTAGCAGCTTTTCCTTTTGCCATATTTAGCTGAAAGTGATGAGGCATACAAGAGAGAATTGGTTGCTGGCAAATTCTCTCAGTTCTACTGTGTAGATGCTTTAACAACAGGAACATTTTCCCACTCTCACAGTCTTTTCTTAGAGGTGTTAATAGGATGCACTGCTACATTGTTATCTCTTATCTAGGTGTTGGGCTGCCAGGATGGGACCATTGCATGCTACCAACTTATCTTCAGCACAGTTCACGGCCTCTACAAGGATCGCTATGCTTATAGAGACAGCATGACTGATGTCATTGTCCAGCACCTCATCACTGAACAAAAAGGTGCACTTCTGCTTTAGCAACAGGATATTGAGTTTCATAGAGGACCTATTGTGATGCCACTCCAAATGACTGAACTTTAAACATTAATAGGAATATACTGTACTTTTTAAATCAACAAGATTACTATTTTGTAATGTGTTGGCAGTCTGGAATCTGTTTTTATAAAGGAAAGGTGTCAGCCCATTTTTATCAAAAACACATAAAGAGAAGAGCGGCATGACAGCAATAGCTGGGATTGTAACAACCTGCCCTGAGAAGACCCATTCAACAGGATGCGTGATAATTCATCTTTCTTCACCCTTCTCACATGCCCACTCTCTCCCTTCATTTCCTTCTTTCCCTAGTGAGGATCAAGTGTCGGGAA
The DNA here is from genome assembly GCF_021292245.1 of Micropterus dolomieu. Taxonomy (NCBI): domain Eukaryota; kingdom Metazoa; phylum Chordata; class Actinopteri; order Centrarchiformes; family Centrarchidae; genus Micropterus; species Micropterus dolomieu. The sequence goes on from NC_060157.1 coordinate 12,744,712, forward strand.
CTGGTGAAGAAGATCGCCATCTACAGAAACCGCCTTGCTATCCAGCTGCCTGAGAAGATCCTCATCTATGAGCTCTATTCAGATGACTCCTCAGACATGCACTACCGCATCAAGGAGAAAATTTGCAGGAAGTTTGAATGCAACTTGCTGGTGGTCTGCTCCCAGCATATCATCCTGTGTCAGGTCAGAAGAGACAGAGTTCCATAGTTATTGTGCCGCGAAATGCTCATAAAAAAAAAGCATCCAAAACACTCCTCATATAATAAGACAAACAGTTTTCCTTCAGTCATGCTTCTCAGACTAAACTCTTATGACCTGCAGTGCCATTCTTCTTCTTTGTAAATTAGACTAATGCACACTTGACAGAGGCCATATAGACGTTTGAGCACTATTAACATGATGGAAGCAGAGTGAATCAGTGTTCCATTCAACACTAGCCCAAACAGCCCAGAGAAAATAATTTCATGAAATTGCTGGTTTCCCAGATGTTTCTGTCTTGTTTGCAAAAGGCCCCAGCTGTCCATGTGCTCTGCAGGCTCTGTCTCTCTCCTCTTCTCAACCCTCTTCAAACTGGATAAAGTAAGAAGTTGAATGAAGGGGAAGGACCACAGTCTGCTGAACCAGTGGGTGTCCCTCGGGGGTTCCTTTCTGCCTCTTGTCTCTCTGTTGTATGTGTTTGACAGAGGCTGGTAGGGAGGAGGAGCAGCCACTGAGGTTATTTCTCTTTAAATCTGTCTGTGACAGAGGTGCTTCAGATCTCTCTAACAGGCATATTCATGTTTCATGCCTCAGACAGCTTTTAGACCATATAAATGGGCTGTGCACATATGGGCATATGTATATGTCTACATCAAATCAAATCATTGATTATCTTTATAGCACTGCTTTCTGACGTTGAGCCACACTTTGCAGTGTTTACAAGAACAGTGTGTTAAGATTTGTTAGACATCTATAAGTATTTTTAAATAATGTAAAGGGTGAGATTAAGAACTCTGAGCTACCTAAGTGCAGTGACCCTGCAAATCAGAGCACTGTCAACCTACTAAACTTACTTCACCCACAAGTCACAATTTGTCACAATTTCCTGCAGCTAAATGTTGACAGAGATAATTATCGTAGGTCAAAAATCAAATACGCATGTATCAAACAGTCTCGGTTCACTGTCCCATTCAATAACTCAGCATTACAGAAATCTTGGTGTCATTTTTGATCAAAACCTCAGCTTAGACAAACATGTTAAATCAATGCTTCAATCCTGCTTTCATCCTCTCAGAAACATTTCAAGGATCAGACCATCTCTCTCTGCCAAAAATCTGAAATCATGCCTTTATAACTAGTCAGTTAGATTACTCTAATTCCCTGCTCTCTTGGAAAAAGTTAAAAAAAAAAATCCCTCTCCTGTCTCCAGCTCATCAAAACCTTTGACTCTGACTAAGCAACCTGGCTTCCCCACACTGGCTACCACTTGCCTTCAAGTTACTATTGATTAACTACAAAGCCCTGAGAGGCTTAGGCCCAAGTTATTTAGCAGATCCTTTAGTGCCTTATGTCCATTCCAGCTCCCTGAGGTCCTCAGATGCGTCACTCCCGGTTGTTCCTAGGTCCTGATTTATACTGAAAGGTGATTGAGCCTTTGTACTTCAGAGACTGTGGAATGAACTGTCTGAGGAGATCAGGGCTGCAAACTTTCTCTCATCTTTTTAATCACTTTTTAAAAAAACTTTTACTCTGTTTTTAACATAGTGTGAAATAATAAAAAACAGGAACATTTGGTCCAGCTGAACCAGTCGCTGTTTCATGTGTTATATGTAACTGTGGTCTCACCTTTCCCATGATGCTCTTGTGCAGGAAAAGAGGCTGCAGTGCATGTCCTTCACCAGTGTCAGGGAAAAAGAATGGGTGATGGAGTCTCTAATTCGCTACATCAAAGTGATTGGTGGTCCGCCAGGCAGAGAGGGCCTGCTAGTAGGGTTAAAGAATGGAGCTGTGAGTATACTGTTGACATCAACATTTATTGTATATGATAAATGCATTTTTATGTATATAACTGGATTTAACTAGCATTCGTATTGATGCTGTATTGCAATGTACTGATGTTGTGATGCTGGACTTCTTCTGTGATATAGATCCTGAAGATATTTGTTGACAATCCGTTTCCCATCACACTGCTGAAGCTGTCAACGTCGGTGCGCTGCCTGGACATGAGCGCTTCCCGCAATAAACTGGCCGTGGTGGATGAGCACAACACTCTCCTGGTCTACGACATCAACAGTAAAGAATTGCTTTTTCAGGTCAGCAGGCAGTGGGTTAAGGGTATGGTAGAAGAACCTAACTCAGCGGATTTTAAAACAAATTTCAGAGATGCAGTGGGATGGAATAAAATACTTATGTGAATGTATATTTTGTATGTCTGACATTTTACTCCTGTACTCCTGCCTCATCTGTGTTCCACAGTCACCTCAAGACCTTATTTTCCAGCTGCCCTCCTTTATGTACCCCCTATCTTATGCTCTCTCTGTAGGAGCCAAATGCTAACAGTGTGGCCTGGAACACCCAGTGCGAGGACATGCTGTGCTTCTCTGGCAACGGCTACCTCAATATCAAGGCTAGCAACTTTCCTGTGCACCAGCAGAAGATGCAAGGCTTTATGGTCGGCTACAACGGCTCTAAGATCTTCTGTCTTCACGTCTACTCCATGTCTGCTGTGGAGGTGCCTCAGGTGTGTAGCATGTTGTCAACTGGTCCTAGTCTGGAGGTAATGACTGTGTCCCACGCGGTCATAATGTAGAAATGATAGCACAAAATTGCCCATGGGCGGTACAACTTAAATATCACAGTATTTGTACTACAAAAACAAAAATCAGTTATTAAAATCAGTTATTAAGACAAGAATGTAATAAAGATATAATTGGTGGTCCTCTTCTTATATATGGATTTTATTTGCAGCTGTTTGCACAATGTAATGTTTGTAATGCTTTTTGATTTTGTTGGTCTGCCCAGTCAGCGCCCATGTACCAGTACCTGGAGAGGAAGATGTTTAAGGAGGCCTACCAGATCGCCTGTCTTGGTGTGACCGACAGTGACTGGAGGGATTTAGCCACAGAGGCCCTTGAGGGACTTGACTTTGACACAGCCAAGAAGGCCAGTTAGACACACACACAACAGTCTGATTATTTTGCTAATTTCATAAAAATGTACAAATAGCAGTTACTCCTCCAAATGTGGTGACAGTAGCTTCGTCTTACTCTTAGGTTTCATATCATCTGCAATCACCACCAGTTTACATCATGTACATCCAGGCAGCCAAATACAAACGCAAACAATGTTAAAATTATATCTTTAGGATAGGATTTTTAAGAAGCTGGTATTGCAAAAGGAAACACAAAACATCACGTTCAGAGAGGCCATCCACTAAATGATTTCTCATCTTTTCCCATTTTCAGGCCTTCATTAGAATCAGAGACCTGCGCTACCTGGAGCTCATCAACAGCATCGAGGTAATACCTACTCTTCTGAGTTTGCTGATTTCTGCCCCGTTCAAAATTGTCATTCATCAAAGTTAGATAAGACATAGGAGCATAGGAGAGACTGGGCCAATCACAGCTGTTATGGTCATCATACTTTTAATGGCTACTCTTAAAAACCCTCGAACAAGGGAGGAACCTGTATCCTCAGTGACCTTATTGCGTCCAATCCACATGTACATACAAGTAAATATATGCACAAAGCAAAGCACACACATTGCTTGACAATATACATGCAGAGTAATGTCTTTTTCAACTTGGCTAGTGCCAGAAGAATGTTTCTGCTTTTCTGGCTTTTGAAAATGGGAAATGACCGACTTTGGAAGTGTGCTTTTTTCATTGAAATGAAAAAAATGTTTACCGATGGCTTAAGACTCTAGTGTGGGTTCAAATTGAGGCTGAATGCATCCAGGAAGCCAAATGTTTTTAGTATGTTCTGTGTTGTTTGACTCATTGCATTC